>NC_063044.1:36834199-37031864 GCF_018812025.1 Megalobrama amblycephala | reverse complement strand
CTGAGCTCAGGAAATCTTTCAGCACAGAATCTCTCCTCTGCTCAGTGGTCTGGTCTGGTGTTTGTGCTCCTGATGTCAGAAGAGACTCAAGAGAAGTTTGAACTGCAGAAATACAGAAGATCTGATGAAGCAGTAATAAGACTGCTGCCAGTGATCAAAAACACAAGAAAAGCACTGTAAGAGTCTTCTTTACATTCATTTATATGCACTGTTGGTTTTTTGTAATTGGGACTTCCTTTTACATGGATGACTTGTTGGCCTAGACAGTAAAAAAAAAAAAAAAAAGAATAAATGAACATGTTATTCAATGTATGTGATGATATTAAATGCCAACGTGTTTCCACAATCAGACAAGTTGAACCTGAGTTTTACCCTTTTTATTATTCTTAATTGTATCATAAATTAAAAAAAAATACAGGTTTGATGTTTTATGAAAATTGTTTTAGCTTTGCTTACATCCCTACAGTCAAAGGTTTTTCCAAGTTATCTATGCTCTAGATTATAAACACTACCTAAAAAGCATTGATATCACTGATTGTTGTGTTCGCTACACAGGCTACAGTGCTGTAATCTCACTGCTCAGTGCTGTAAGAGTTTGTCATCAGTTCTACAATCCTCAAACTTCCTGAGAGAGCTGGACCTGAGTAACAATGACCTACAGGATTCGGGAGTGAGGCTTCTTTCTGATGTCCAAACTGACTGAATAATGAGTTTGAGTTTAAATGCTTTATTTATTTATTTTCAAAGTTAATTATTTATAAACTGTCAGCTGTTTTTATTGAGATACTGATGTAAATAGTTTTAAAATTCCTTCCTGAATTAACAAAATGCTATCACAATAAATGATTGTATCACAATAAATGATCGAATGTGACATTTGTTCTCGATGTAATGGAAATAGTCAATGGAAATTGATCGGGACCGATACCAAACTCATGTACTTGTACTCATACAAATATGGATGTGCTTGAATCGTTCGTTGAATCGTTCTTCAGATTCTTGACTTGTCACCATCTGAACAAGCTCAACACAGTTGACTGATCACCATAGAAAATAAACGCTTCAGTGGATGGAATCAAAAGTTGCTATTGTGAATGGTGCGCGCTTCACTGCTGTACATGTTTAGAAAAGTGAATGAATACTTTGGTACATTTCCACAAACACTTTTGTTACTTTTATGACTGAATCTACAGAAAATAACAGCATACAAACTGCACAGGTCAGTGTGTGATAGTGACTGATCTGATTGTCAAACTAATGTCATGTGGACTGTTGCTGTGTGTGTTTGTAGGTTGTCTGGCTGTATGTTGACAGAGGAAGGCTGTGGTTATGTGTCTTCAGCTCTGAGTTTGAACCCCTCACACCTGAGAGAGCTGGACCTGAGCTACAATCACCCAGGAGATTCATTCATTGATAAATTCAACCATCAAAACTGCACACTGGATAAACTTAAGTACATTGAGCAGGAAGAGTTTGACTTTATTTCTTTCATACATTTACAAAAGTTTTTACTGAGAATAAACTGAGAGGTTTAGCTGCAGTTATACTACAGGGCTGTTGAATGCTTGATTCTGATTGATTGACAAACTTTCTAAGGTGCTCAAATATTGTCAAGTAAATGCAGAGCTAAAGTAATTCCAGGCAGGTCTCAACTAAATTAGAGAATGATTTTTTCCCGCTCCATGTCCAATACAAAGGAACACAAATGTAGTACAGACACACACTAACACAAACACATTCAAACATACACATGCACAGGAATGTGTTAGTGCTGCCCCACGACTTCATCAGTAAAATAGTTTCAGAATTTATGTAGTATGCCTGAAAAAGGGACTGTAGTAATGTTACGTGACGTGTATGCAATAGAGATGAAGCTTAAACGGATATCCACAAACAAGGGTTTTAATGAAGAACACGGAGCCGAAGCACAACATCACATGAAAATAACATTAAGAAGAGACAAGGAGTAAAGGGAGTGAGTCCATATATAAAGGGAGTGCAAACGAGGAAGTCCAGGTGATGATGATGAGTGATGATGGGGAGATGACGAGGGAAGTGAGTGCAGGTGAGGAGAACAGGAGGATAATGGGAATTGGAGTCCAGGAGACAAGGGATCTGTGACATCACGCCGTAGGTGGAACACCGGGGAGGGGGCGCCCAGGAGACCTCATGCCGGTGCAGGGAGAGGCATGGGTTGGAGTGGAGGTCTCCAGGGCGGGTCTATGAGCCAAGGCGGGTCAGGAGACGTGGGCCGCCTCGGCAGGTCAGGAGACGTGGGCCGCCTCGGCAGGTCAGGAGACGTGGGCCGCCTCGGCAGGTCAGGAGACGTGGGCCGCCTCGGCGGGTCAGGAGACGTGGGCCGCCTCGGCGGGTCAGGTGCAGAGGGCAGCCATGGCGGGTCAGGAGACGAGGGCTGCCATGGTGGTGCTGGAAGCCCACCCACATGTGTGGCGCCCACATGTACCCCACCCACAGGTACCTGCCCCCCCCCCCCCCCCCCCCCCCCCCCCAAAAAAATACTTTGGGAGGTTTAGGGAAGTCTTGGGAAGACCACGGAGAGGAGTGGAGTTGTGGGTTTGAGTGGGCTCGGAGAGAGCAGGAGCAGGCTCGTGACAGGCAGGAGCGGCTGTCGCGGCTGCGGCAGGAGCGGCTGGCTCGGCAGAGGAGCATGGAGCGGCTGGCTCGGCGGCTGAGACTGGAGAGGCTGGCTCGGCGGCTGAGACTGGAGATACTGGCTCGGCGGCTGAGACTGGAGATACTGGCTCGGTGGCTGAGACTGGAAATACTGGCTCGGCGGCGGAGACTGGAGATACTGGCTCGGCGGCGGGGACTGGAGATACTGGCTCGTAGGCAGCTACTGGAGCGGACTCGTAGGCAGCTACTGGAGCGGACTCGTAGACAGCTACTGGAGCGGACTCGTAGGCAGCTACTGGAGCGGACTCGTAGGCAGCTACTGGAGCGGACTCGTTGGCAGCTACTGGAGCTGAGAGGGCTGGAAAAGGGGTCCAGTCCATCCCCTCAAACGCGATTAAAATCCCCACTGGTACTGGAGAGGGCTCAGTGGAGATTGGAGAGGCTTGCTCGGCGGCGGCGGCTGGAGCAGAGGGCTCGGCGGCGACTGGCGGCCAGGAGCAGGCAGGACCGTTGAAGCGGTATGGGCAGGGTTCTGGGGTGAGGTGAGCTGGTGATGCCCGATAAGCTGCTGATGGGGCTGGACTGGGACTCTGGTTCCTTTGAAATTTTATCGACTTCAAAGTTAGAACCATTTAAAGAGAGAATTAAATTTAGAGAATCGACTAAGGAGAAATTACAGGCTGGTTCGTTATAACGAATCACGTCCCTGTCCAGTCCCATCAGAAACACTACGTTAATATCAGAAACGTTAATACAGGCATCAGTCCAGCTCACCAAATTGGAAACCTCCAAAAACTCCTCCACATACCTCTCCAACGGCCTGCCACCCTGCCGCAAAAGGCAAAGTCTTTCGTCCGCCATGAGAGGTTCAGGGTGCTCGGGAAACAGAAAAATCCCCATTGCAAATTGTGGGTATCCAGCGGTATTGGTCTCTTCTTCTGTTACGTGACGTGTATGCAATAGAGATGAAGCTTAAACAGGATATCCACAAACAAGGGTTTTAATGAAGAACACGGAGCCGAAGCACAACATCACATGAAAATAACATTAAGAAGAGACAAGGAGTGAAGGGAGTGAGTCCATATATAAAGGGAGTGCAAACGAGGAAGTCCAGGTGATGATGATGAGTGATGATGGGGAGATGACGAAGGGAAGTGAGTGCAGGTGAGGAGAACAGGAGGATAATGGGAATTGGAGTCCAGGAGACAAGGGATCTGTGACAAGTAAGTGATGTCTGATATCTAGCTTTCCTCAAGGGGTGTTGGTAAAAACACAGGATACAATCAGCTTCATCCAAAGAATGTTTATTTGTTTCTAACACAATGGTAACTTTAATCCATGCTGTACACAACATAGCTATACAAGGGTTTTACAGAATTAAAGGGTTAGTTTACCAAAAAATGAAAATGCAGTCATTAATTACTCACCCTCATGTTGTCCCACACCTGTAAGACCTTCGTTCATCTTCAGAACACAAATTAAGATATTTTTGATGAAATCCGATGGGTCAGTGAGGCATGCATTGACAGCAAGTTAATTTACACTTTCAATGCCCAGAAAGGTAGTAAAGACATATTTAAAACAGTCCATGTGACTACAGTGTTTCAACCTTAAAGGGGCTCTATGTAAGATTTTTACTTTAATAAAGCATAAAAATACCCCAATATGTTTACAGATATTTAGGAAACATGCTAAGTTCACCTACTTGTTTCTCAGAAACACAATGCTACAGCCAGATATTCTTCTTTGAAAATGTGCGTTCCGTGTCGGAATGTCTGTTTTTGTTCTGGTCTGTGCGAAACCTCGTGCTGCAGTTTATCCAATAGTATTTCGACATCACAGGTTGCCAGTTGGCGGAAAACACTGCGTATTGTAGCCATGGAAACCAACAAACAAACTGAGTCAGAGAATCAGGCAATAACGTCAGCTGCGCGTTCTCGCTCTCTTCTCTGTCACAGGTGAAGTGACACACACCCGCGCAGGCGCCTCCTCTCTCTCACTCGTCTCATTCGCTCTGGTTAAGTAGTGCTTGTATTGCGCATAATTTTAGTCATTCCTGCAGGTCTCGCGCTCACACAGAAAGCGCGTGCACTACTGATCTATATAAGTGAAGCGGTACAAGCCACGCTCAGTCTCAAACAGAGACAGAAGTCAAACAGAGTCACAAGTACCAAAATAAGCGCCTTCCTGCACTTAAACTGTCAAATACATACAAAAGTATGTCAAAACCAGCGGCACAGGCAATCTTGGCGAGTATTCAGATAAACACTGTCAGTTTTGAATCGTTAAATTGCTAAGAAAGTGAACCCATGTTGTGTATAACATTATTGGGTCCGTTTGAACACCGTTCGTGAACTCTTAAAGGGACAGCAGTCCAGTATTCCTGCCTGCTGTCTGTCATGTTAATCAAAGAACAAAAGACAAAGAAAATCACTTTCTGCTCTTGACTGAATATGTTTCATAACTTTAATGGTAAGAATTATTTACAATAAAGACTACAGAAATTAAGATAACCAATGTAAAATAACACTGAATGTTCTTACCTGAATAAAAACCCAGGTAACCTGAAAAACTTAGTTTCATAGCTCTCTTTATTCTATTGCATTTATTTGAGCTGTTTATATTTTATTACTTACATTTTACTTGTTTTTTTTAATGAAAATAAAACTGCATTGAAGAAAAGTAGATTTTTTTTGTATATGTTGTCAATTATAGTTCTTAGAAAGAAAATCTGAATCAGCAAAAATCGGTATCAGCTGATCATACTAACAAAAAATCGGAAATCAGAATTGGCCAAGAAAATTGCAATCGGTGCATCTCTACTAAAAAGCCTCTGAATCCATCTAAATATCTCTATGAACAACAGCATATCAAAACAGATAAATCAACTCATCAGCTTACAGTGTGCAAGTCTCCTCAGCTTTCATTGTCAATTGCGCTCCCTATTGTTGCTGGCAACCATATGCTGTAAAAGCTGGCAACCCGCGTCTTTGAACGAGGGGGTGGGCCAAACAATATTTTGAATTTGGACTGCAGTACCTATTTTGAACACTGGATGTCATTCCTACATAGAGCCCCTTTAAATTTTGAAGTGACGAGAATACTTTCTGTGTGCCATAAAACAAAATGACAACAGTCTCCAACACACGTTCACGAGAGCACCATGACACATGCGTGTGGTGATACGAGACATGTGTCGTTTCATCGCATGAATTTTCCACACTTTCAATATCACAATCGATGCAGTACACTGTCTTGTTCAGTAGGCATCGCTTGGCTCTGATGGCATCTACACCACCAGCTCTCCATTGCTCTCTGTCTTTTAGAAGCTTGTGGCTGTGGTTGTGTTGCAGCCTCTTCCATCTCTTTTAGTTCGTTCTCTGTATATTCTTTTTCGAATAAGTAAGGTTGTGCAAAAAAACAAAAAAAAAACAATTCATCCTCTATGTGGAAATCTGCAGACATAGTTATGAAATGTTTTATGCTGAGCATGCGTCTTTCTCTGTAAATACAGTCCTGCATTTCTGGGTCTTGGTGCTCTCGTGAACGTGTGTCCAAGACTGATAAGGAACAGAGAAAATTGTTGAATAAAGTCATTATTTTGTTTTTTTTGTCGCACCGAAAATATTCTTGTCGCTTCTTAACATTAAGGTTGAACCACTGCAGTCACATGAACTGTTTTAAATATGTCTTTACTACCTTTCTGGGCATTGAAAGTGTAAATTAAAGGGTTAGTCCACCCAAAAATGAAAATAATGTCATTAATTACTCACCCTCATGTCATTCTACACCCGTAAGACCTTCGTTCATCTTCAGAACACAAATTAACATATTTTTGATTAAAATCTACGGTGGATCAACCTTAATATTATAAAGCGACGAGAATACTTTTTGTGCACAAAAATAACAAAATAATGACTTTATTCAACAATATCTTGTGATGGGCGATTTCAAAACACTGCTTCATGAAGCTTTGAATCTTCATGAATCTTGTGTTTCGAATCAAAGGTTTGGAGTGCTAAAGTCACGTGATTTTATTAAACGAGGCTTTGTTACGTCATAAGTGTTTCAAAATTTCAATGGTTCATGTGACTTTGGCAGTTTGATTCACGGTCCGAACCTCTGATTCGAAACGATTTATGAAGATTTGAAGCTACCTGATGAAAACAGGTGTACATGTGTACCAGTGGCGTGCAGTGGTGTTCTGAAATGAGGAGGCACATTTTTTTTATGAATCAATGTAAATTCATGTGCATTACTCTTAAAGTTGACACATCTTCCTTGTTAAATGAACATTACTTTACAGTACATCAAAAAAAGAAAAAAAAAAAGATTCTATTTATCAAAACCAAGTCAGTCTCATCAAGTTAGTGTTTTAAGCATTTCATTCCAAAATAATAACTAAATGCAATAATAATTTAAACTATATTTTATTTGTGTATTGCGGTTTTTCTTTTTAATTGTTAACCTATGATATTTTGGATCATCAGTCATGCTCCGTAAATACCGTCTGTCACAGACACGAATTGTATTTTTAATTTCACCACACTGATTGCACTAAAACCCCCGCAGTCATCATGCTTTCAGTCCATTTCAAGTTTGATTCTGACGTGACATAAAGCGGTTATATCTAACTGTGATCTGTTTACTTACTTTTCAATTAGTCTTCCGATTGACGCCATCATTTGTTCAGTCAAACTGACGCGCGGAACGCGCACGTATAGAGGCGGGATTTATCGCACAAACCAATCATATCCAATCATAACCAATTACATCCAATCATAGTGCGATGGAGACATTGCCTCCTCTCACGTGACTTTCCCCCATTCATTCTCAATTACCCCCACAAAACCCACCGCACGCGGGGGTCTGATGATTTTATATGGGTTCCTATGAGAGGAAAGGGAGGCATGACTCCATAGACTGTAAAGCATGACTCCTCTGTGTAACTTTACCTGCGGGTGTCGCTGTTTGGCAGTGTTCCTGAAGAAATACACGTGACTTGCGCTCTTTTAAATGTCATAATTTGTAATATTTGTGTTGTTTTATATGTAATATGAATTATTTTCTCATCCTATTTTTTTTGAGGAGGCACTGCCTCCCTTGCCTACTCGGAGGAAATGCCCCTGATGTGTACAGACTCAGTTTCTCAGTAATGAGGTAGTAATGTCACTCTTCTTTAAACAGTTAAGCTACCCTATTAGAGACACTGATGCCAAACACACACACTCACACACACACATACAAAACTACTCTGATCAGGCATAACATTAAGACCACTTTCCTAATATTGTGCTGGTCCCCCTTTTGCTGCCAAAACAGCCCTGACGTGTCGAGGCATGGACTCCACTAGACCCTTGAAGGTCTAACGCAGTTCATTTATGTGGGAAGAATGAGGCAGGATCTGGTGAACGTTCAACACACTTTAATACAAAATATACAAATTCAAAACAAAAGTAAAATAGCGGCCATCCCTCACGGATGACTGCCGCACACTAACACAATAAAAACATAACATAAATCCAGGCCTGGTCCTCTCTCGTCCTTCACTGTTGTCGCTCCTCCCTTTATGCTTCCGGAGCTCCTACATGAGAAATACGAGACCGGTGTGGTGCGCAGCTGACACTCCTTAGCAAATGATGCCACCGGCCTCGCGCCGTTCCCTCACAGCTCTCGCTCCGCCCTGCTTGTCACATAACCCCATCATCATTTCATCTTCATGTTACTAATTTGCATACCAACTGTTAAACAAATCTTATTCAAACGTTTTCTTGACTCCCGAGTCTTTCTGGTAGAACTGATTTCCTGCACCTGTGGACCGTGTATGAATTTGGGATAAGAGGCTTTGTTGACATATCTGGGCGGCGGAATTTATGCGGCGTTTTGTTTTGCTCCTGACTGATTTTCCTTCCACAATTATGTTTATATTATTTTTGTAATACAAAGCCTATTGGAACGAGCTGTGTCTGTAACAGACTTGGTTGGTAATGTACTTAGCCTTACAATTTTCCAAAATTAAAAAATTGTTTTGTGTGTGTGTGTGTGTGTGTGTGTGTGTGTGTGTGAGTGTGTGTGAGTGAGAGAGAGTGAGAGAGTGTGTGAGTGTGTTTACTGACTAACTATCATTGTGTGTGTTTTCTAGTGTGGATCATGGGGGAGAGTTCAGGATAACAGCAGGACTACACAAATGTAGGTCTACTCACACACACGCACTCTCTCTCTCTCTCTCACACACACACACTATCTGTCAAATGATGCTGTTTAATAATAAATAATAACTATAATACTTTTAGATCACCATTATTAGAATTATTGCTAAGACAGTAAAATAATACTACTGTAAATGAAAAATGAATATTTTATAAAGAGTATATTATTTTACAAAAGGATGTTACAATACTGTTGTATTGTCAGAAACCTGCAGTTTTAGTGAAAATAGGTTTATAACTGCATCTTATTACAAATCAGGTGAAATACTGTAATCAGCTGTCCACAAAAATGTTGGATATAATGTGACTGTGAAAACAGTATAACTGGTGCTCCCTGCATTCCCAAATGCACATTAAACTCAAGGCACATGCAGAGATGAAGTTCACTGCATTCATTTCCTGTGAACCGAGACATGGAAAACAAGCTGATGGAGTGATCAAAGTGTGTTCTTCACTCTGAAACATGCAGCACAACAGACTACAGACTAACTTAATTATCGTCTTTTGTAATTTGATGAGGGCACAAAGCCATATCGTGCTTTTTATTTTAGTTTGTTTGAGAGATGCTTTACAAAAGCAATGACACAAAACACAAAGACAAAGATTTATCTTATTATGAGACAAGTAAAATATTTTTGGTTCAAACTGTGTTTCTTTAAAATCTGTGTACACCTGGTCACTTCATGTGTTTTCTCTGATGGGATAGCTATCCGATCATGAAAAGACCAGGTGTAAATTCCCTCCGAAACACATTCGCTCAGATCACTTCAGGAGGAGGTCTGGGACGCATTCCAGAAGAAACTGAACAAGTCTAAATGCATCTGGTTGTTGAAACCACACATGTAAATCTTACTCCTCCCAAAAATACTAAAAAAAAAACATGTGAGAGTGTGTTATACACTACCAGTCAAAAGTTTATGAACAGTAAGATTTTTTAATGTTTTAAAAGAAGTCTCTTCTGCTCACTAAGGCTTCATGTATTTGATCCAAAAACACAGCAAAATCTGTAATATTGTGAAATATTATTACAATTTAAAATAGCTGTTTTCTATTTAAATATATTCAAAAAAGTCATTTATTCCTGTAATCAAAGCTGAAATTTCAGCATCATTACTCCAGTCTTCAGTGTCACATGATCCTTCAGAAATCATTCTGATATGATGATTTGCTGCTCAAGAAACATTTATGATTATTGTCAGTTTTTTTTTTTTTTTTTGAAAGAAATTAATACTTTTATTCAGCAAGGATGCATTAAATTGATCAAAAGTGACAGTATAGACATTTATAATGTTACAAAAGCTTTATATTTTCAGAAAAAATAATATTTATTTTTCTCAAGAAAACATTCTACTGCAGACAAAGGATTCAGAGATGATCCAAATGAAGCAGCACAGAAACTTGACTCCATTAACACTGATTGATCACTGTCAACTGAAAACATCAAATTAAAACAAATTTCACATTACAGGGTTTTTCCTGGGTCTAAAATTGTCTTCAGTGGTGGTGGACAAACACTGTCATCCACAGTATAAAATACTGTACCCATGTGATCTGTGAGTTTAGTACTGACAGTAAATCCACAATAAATGCAGAGAAACGCAGTTTGAAATATCAACATATCCTATTCATGAATTAAATAATGAACACTGTCAGGACAGAAAATAAAACTCATTTATATTTAAAATCTGTACATTTAAAAGTAAAAAGTCTGCATCTGCGCCTGGTGATTCTGGCCCGTTTTGTGCTGAGGCAAAACAGCGGCTGCAATCATAGGGCTCGCAGGTGAGCTCGTTGGGAAGTTTGAGAGAGTTGTATTCTCTCTCAACTCCCCCGGGGCTGGCGAGGATGAGTTGTTGGATGACGATGACGTCCGTGTTTGATGTCATCGCGTCCGGCAGTGAGCGCTCCTCTGGCTGCTGTGTATGTGGAGCTGCTGGTGTTTTTGGGACACGCTTTTCGGCAGGCTGCAGCTGCTGTGAAAGCGTGTTAAGAAAGGGGCTGCGCGAGGACGGCTTGACGAGCGGTTCCTTTCTGTCCATAAATGCTGCAGCATCCCATAAACTTTCCATTCCTTCCTGATTTCTGCGTTTGAGATCGGGAGGGCATGGAAAAACCCCTAGCCGTTCAGATTTGTATCTGAGCCCAGACAGACGAAGAAGTGAGAGTGAGATGGGTGATCGATTGTAAACACCATTGCATCTGTAATCGATCCCCCAGATATATAAGGGTGATTTATATCTACCCTCTCCTCTTCTTCTTTCACCTCCTATATATATATGTGTGGGTGTGTATATGTATATATATGTATTATATATGTATTTGTATGCGTGTATATATATTTTATATCATGCTCAGATACTTCTTATGGTCAGACTGATGGCTGGGCCCATAGTGATTTATTTCTGTCAGCCCGCTTTTTCGGTTTGATAGTGAGAGGATCTTTTAGGCTTAAAAGAACCCTAGATTCTATCCTTTTTCATGTAGAAAAAAAAAGTATTAGGAATCTTCGTCTTTGAGCCACAGGAAGATGAGATGGGGTCTATATTTTATGTTTTTAAAATGAGACCTTGTTTTCCTGTATAGTTTTTCTGAGCATATAGTTAATCAGGAGGCTGGTCCATCTCGAACTGAGGCTCTAAGACAGGGCCAGAGGTCCAGTATGGCCGCTCGGGCACCTCCTCCTTTCGAGCAAGGCGCAGAGATGGCTGGACTCGAGGAGGAAGAAGCAGCTTTTGGAGGAGGTGATCGATCACGTACACCAGTAGCGTCTGTAATCGATTCCCTCTCGTTGCGAGGATGACTTTGCATTTGCCCTCGCCCCTTCTTCCTCCACCTCCTGAGTTTTTGGTTTCATTTTACATGCTCAGGTGCTTCTTTAACAGTCAGGCTGACGGCTGGGCCTTTGATAATATTTTTCTAAGGCCGCCTTCTGGCTTGATAGTGTAAAGTGCTTTTAGGTTTAACTGGCTTGTAGTGCTTCATTTTCTGCTCATATCTGAGAGGATTTAAAGTGAAGCCCAGGCTTTGCTTGGCTCAGTAGGCCATAGCTAGTGGCTAGGCTAGAGCTAGGTTAGGTGTTTGTCTATTACATCACCCTTATTATTACTATCCCTTGTATGGTTGTATAGTTCCTAGTTCTGGCCTCCTCCTGAGGGAGTTGTTAGGCCGTATGCCCATTTCCCCTCCGCTATTATGTAGGTGCTATGGCTGGGGTTAACAGCTAAGGTTTTAGGCTGTTATTAGCCTTCCTGGTGCTGTTTTTCCCAGGTGGTAGGCCCTTATCTTTGAGGAGATAAGTTATGTAGTGTTGCTAGGCCCCACTTTCTAGAACTTTGTCATGCTTTATAATGTCTTCCTGTGAGCCCCTTGAATTATATTCAAGTTTGAGCTACGGTGCTAATAGTTAGCCTCCGTTCTCAAGGGTTCAGCACAGATCTACAGATCTGTCTGGTGTTTCTATGATAGCAGGCTGTGATTAGCCTCTATCTAAGAATGTGGTGTTCTGTTGTTCTGTTTCACTGAGTGCATCACCTGTTGGATTGCACACTCAGATTGAGTGTAGTGAGTTTTTCTGGTTAGAATTAAAGATGATCTCTGTTAGCTCCCAGTTGATCATGACCACAGCAGCTGTTTTACATATACTGTAAAGATTGTTGGCTCTATATTATTAGCCTCCTTCTTAGTACAGCTTGTATCTCGGGCGCTGTTGGTATATGATCGCGAGTTTGCTCATGTATCTTAGCACAGCCTCAGGCTTGTGCTCATGTTTGTTTGAGGTGGTAGGCCTTGTAGGCCTCCCTTAGATCATGTTAGCATATTTATTGTACCATGTAATTTTTGGTACATTGCCTGTTGGAATGTGTAGGCTTAGCTCAGGTTGTTGTACAGTAGGTGGCCATCCAAAACGGTGTTTCTACCGCCGCGCGTGCCGCCGCCGCCGCGTCGCAAAGTGCATTTTGCAGCTTTTGACCGCTGAGTGGAGCTTTAACCACGTTATCCAACAAATGCGTCTAAGCACATTTATCTTTATGTGAAATGTCAATTTTCTCACATATTATGCCTATATTTATCACAAATACATTTTTTATTTATATTTTAAACTCCTTTAAATTTTTGACACGCACATACTTTGTTATTCGTTACCTGTCCTTTTATTTTGACAGATAACTACCTTAGGAAAAATATAGCCTATCTGTTTGGACGCTGATTAAGAAATTGTTGTGTGTTTCATGAATTATATCCTTTATATTAAAACGTGAGTCACTGAATAATTTCGCTCCCATTATTAAGGCACGATTTAGCTAAATCATTGAAACTAAAAAGAATGGACATATTAATAAAACGTCATAAAAAAACTGCAACTCCTGCTGCCGCATTTAAATGCAGGAGTGTCTTCTATTCCTTAAAATATCAAATACAAATTCAGAAACAACACATTCCAGCGCATAGATCGCCTCTTATTTAACACAGACCTACGAATTTATTATCGAATTGAGACATTTCTTTCTTTTTTGGTACAATTATTCGCTGAGTTTAAGTTCATTTTTGAGACGTTTCAGATTCTCGCAGAGAGACAGCTAAAAGCGCACCCTGTTTTTTATTTATTTTATTTTATTTTTCACAAGTACACGGTTTTGTTGTTATTGTGAGCGTACACAAATAAAAGTAGACCATTCGTAGTCTTGCACTAATCTGTAGGTTATCGCCAAAAATGACGGAAGGCCTGTTTTAAGTTGTTTCAGCTGTCATGAGGAGAAAATCCATCAGAACGCGCCGGCGCTTTCGTCGGCCAGAGGGATAAAAATGTAGCCGATTTAGTTTCATATTTATATTTAAATATTGGGCTATAACCTAATATAATTTTTTTTAAGATGTCACCAATGTTGATTATGAAAAGTGAATAGCATGACGGATGCGCAATGTTGGGAGACATGCAGCGGGTCAGACATAAGTTTGACCACTTCATTGAGTTTTGTTTTATAGTAAGTCTTTCTTTAAAGTGAATTTCGTTTTGTAGAAATTGTATCTTAATTTCAATCAAGGTTTCATCAACCAATTGCTTATATTTAATAATTAGGAAGAAAACCATGAACGTCGGATGTGGAATGGCTGACAAACGAACTCATGTTTCCCCGGCCTTTGAATAAGGCTGAAGCAATAGATGTCTTTCTGTTTTAATTAAATTTCTTAAATACATGTCTTTATTACTTAATTAATTGATAAGATGTTTTGGTCTAACAATATATTTTAGCTGGTCTAAATTCTAAGTTAGACACAAATTTGCGTATAGGCTAGGCTATATAAGGTTCCCTTCTAGACAAGCGCGTAAATTGCTGTTTCGGCCGCAAATTTTCAGTAATTTCGATCGGTGTTTCAAATGATATATAGGTCTAAACTAAATTCATGTATTTACAGTAAAAGAATAAAGAAATAGCCTAACTCTAGACTTATTGGCTAGGATATTTACGTTTGGGCAATATAATAATAATAATAATAAAAAAAATAATAATAATAATAATAATAATATCTCAGCAAAGACCGAACATATTTATTTTGTCTCGGCACACGACCGCTAACAGTAACACAGTAACAGTGCATCAAAGCTTGCTGTTGTCTTGGCTACCTTACAAACGGCAATGGAAACAAGAGTGAATTTTCCCCCCTTTTGTGGTAATTTAGCACTATTTTCTATTGTATTCTGCTTGCATTTTCGACTAAACTCAATTGACTAAAGATAAAAATAAAGCATCCAACTGAATCAGTTGGATGCTTTATTTTTATCTTTAGTCAATTGAGTTTAGTTCTAAAAAAGCAAAGGCTAGCAAATGATCTGCGACGGGGCCCATCATAGCGTGGGGGCTGCGGGGGTGTCCTGTATGCCCATGATGTAATGGTAATACATCGCTTACAAAGTGTTCTTGTTAACTACTGTATGATTATCAGACGATTTTAATGTGTTAATGTTTCAACCATATCGTGCAATTATAGCTATGTAACAATCTGATAAACTGCAATTGTGCAGTTTGTATCCATTAACTAACACGCCCATAAACATTACAAAAAGAAATGTCATGCCATACACAATCACGAACAAAAAAAAATGTTGATATCCCAATAATCAACATTTTGTTATTCAACAAGTGCGAGGCTATTAAGATAAAACGTTTCTGCTATAGATAGTTTGCACCTAATCTGACTCTTCACAATGGGCTACACAATGAATATTTTATAGGCCTATTTGTATTTTGACTGCAGTTAAGAGCAAAATGAATGTTTAATATTGGAAGTTTAAGATTCTTTATTAAATATTCTTAGTTTATGCAAAACATATAGGCATCTGTACATTGTACCTCTATAACATCATAACATAAATTATTAAATTATAGTTCAAATGAACCGTACAAACCCAATCTTGGTTTTTGCTATTTATTTAGGCCTATTTATTTATATCAGCAGATCTGTGTTGATTCAGTTCATTTCAATAACTGCTGATGTTGCAAACTGTGGTTAAGCTGTAAAGCAGCAGGAAAGAATTGACCAAGATATGTAACATTATGACTCCGTATTATTAGAACAATAACTGTACAGAATCTTTACTGCCATCCAATGTTCCTTAAAGACAAAGAAATAAAATAAAAATATTAAAGAAAAACAAACAAAAACAACAAACCGATTATGTTCCATTTATATATCAATGTATAATGTTTACATTATCTTGTGTGTATAACAAGCACTCACCCAACCTAACAGTGCTTGCTCTGCAACACTTGACAAGTTTGAGATGGGGGAAGGGCGCTTTGTTTAAAATATTTGTCACCAAAGCCATTAATCCAGAGGGCGGGAGACTCAAAATATTACCCTAAGCTATGCGCGCACGTGACAGACCTTTTTGCAATCTTGGTGCTTTTTGTTAATTTTAACATCCTGATCTGATCATATGAAATAAGCTGACGAAATACACAATTGTTAGACTCTTGTTTATTTGTTTGTGTTATGGGGATTTGCAGTGTTTCACGCTCCACTCCAGAAGTTCTGAATGGGATCGACCCTCCCCCCGCACATTGGCAGCGTCTGCTGCTGCCGAGCAGAATAAGTTTTGACTGGAGTGAGGAGGGATTTTTTAAAAGTCGGAGCGTCGTGTTTTTTGTTGTTGTTTTTTTTTTTGTTTTAAATCTGCAAGAAATGTTATGAGTTTGGCGTGTGGTAGGAAAAAAGTTTGTGCAATAAGCCACAACGCAAATTTGTGTCTAACTAGACCAGCTAAAATATATTGTTCGACCAAAAACATCTTATCAATTATTTAAGCAATAAAGACATGTAATAAAGTAATAAATAAATTTAATTAAAACAGAAAGACGTATATTGATTCAGCCTTATTTAAAGGCCGCGGAAACATGGTTTCGTTTGTTACGCAATCCATTCCACCCGACGTTCTTGGTTTTTAAATATATTATATTAATTATTAAATATAGCCAATTGGTTGATGAAACATTGATTGAAATTAAGATACAATTTCTACAAAACGAAATTCACTTTAAAGAAAGACTTACTATAAAACAAAACTTAATGAAGTGGTCAAACTTATGTCTGACCCGCTGCATGTCTCCCGACATTGCGCATCCGTCATGCTATTCACTTTTCATAATCAACATTGCTGACATCTTAAAAAAATATATTAGGCTATAGCCCAATATTTAAATATAAATATGAAACTAAATTGGCTACATTTTTATCCCTCTGGCCGACGAAAGCGCCGGCGCGTTCTGATGAATTTTCTCCTCATGACAGCTGAAACAACTTAAAACAGGCCTTCCGTCATTTTTGGTGATAGCCTACAGATTAGTGCAAGACTACAAATGGTCTACTTTTATTTGTGTACGCTCACAATAACAACAAAACCTTGTAGGCTACTTTTGAAAAATAAAATAAAATAAAAAACAGGGTGCGCTTTCTGTCTCTCTGCGAGAATCTGAAACGTCTCAAAAGTGAACTTAAACTCAGCGAATAATTGTAGGCTACCTAAAAAGAAAGAAATAACTCAATTCGATAAGATATAGGTCTGTGTTAAATAAGAGGCGATCTTTCCGCTGGAATGTGTTGTTTCTGAAATCATGGCCAGTGCTCGTTGCGGCTGTTATCAGTTCTCATGGCGCTCGTGCACACGCGCAGTTTTCACACAGACAATCGAGCGTTTCGTTCTGGTAAAAACACAAAACAAACTGCACACAACGTGTCCTTGCTCTTGATGTACAATCACTGATGAACACCTTTGGTTTTAATGAGTAAATTAGCCTAAATATTTATTCCTGCCGGTATTTTAGTCTGCAATATCAAAATCACTAAACATTACATAGCATATACAATAACAACAATAAAAAAATCAAGAACAATAGCAGTTAATAAGAATTATTGCTCTTAATGCGGTCTTAATGCTGGACCGTTCTCATTTTGCTCCGCATATGGAACTTTTTTTTTTTTTTTTTTGCTAAGAGCAAACCAGAATGAAAATATTACATTTTTAATCCGTGTGTGTGTGCTCCTAATATTATATATATATATATATATATATATATATATATATATATATATATATATATATAGGCTATATATGCCTAGTAATGACTGTTTAATGACAATAGCATGCAGTAAGACTTTGTGTAAAGGTCTTTCTTTTAATTTTTGATGCATAGACTGTAGCCAAAGACTATCCCACGTTTTGAAATTAACTCTCACTTTAAATTTTCTAATGGTTTTTAAGGATGTTAAAATGTTATATTATAATGTTATTGTTGTTTTACTTCGTCCTTTCATCTGCGTTTACAAACCGACATTTTATTATTACAGTCACTTTCCAATCCGTCCCTTTGCGCCACCTGGCGGTAGTTTTTTACACGCGACTGAATTTCAGTTAACGCAACGGCCCTGCGGCGGCGGTATGCGCGGCGGTAATACCCATTTTGGTTGTCCACCTACTGTAGCTAGTTACCCAAAATTATTTTGTTGGGTCTAGAGCTGTTCCCCTTTGAACTTGGTCCCCATTATGACCACTGGCCTCTCGTAGAGTATTGTGGCGGAGTGTGTACTCCTCTTGCTTTAAGAGTAAAAGGTGTTTTACTGAGTACATGGCCTGCTGGTTAGTTTGGTCATGATGTCCACTAGCTGACGCCACGTGTTGAAGTTGAAGGCCCCTCTAAGGCCTCCTTTCAAATTACATGTTGGCACAGTTCTGTGTGGTTACCATCACTGCCATCGGCCACGCCCACCTCTGTAAGAGTAGGCCCTAGGTCAGGCCTCTCGTAGAGTACTGTGGCGGAGTGTGCACTCTTCTTGTTTAAGAGTTAAGGTGTTTTTTACAGAGTGCTTGGCCTGCTGGCTGGTTAGTCATGATGTTATCACTGGTTGATGCCATGTGCTTATGGAGTTGAAGGCCCCACCAGGGCCTCCTTTCATTTTGCATATTGGCAAAGTTTTTGTGTTGGTTTCTATGTGACTTATCATCATGGATGGGTCATGATTGCCACTAGCTGATGCCACATGTGTACAAGTTGTAGGCCTCCTGTGTATCATGCTGGAGTTCGGCTGTATACTCCTTTCGCTTTTAGAGTAAAGGGTGCTTTTACTGAGTACAGTTTCTGAGTGGCTTGCCTCTCAGGGTGAGTTCTTGTGTTAAACCGCTCTGTTGTTCGGTTTTTATGTGATTACTTCCTTGAGCATGGTGTCCTTTAGCTCTAGTTGAGCTAAGTAGTTACCTTGTTTATAACTTGGTTCTATTTTGCTCCTAGAACTTTAGTGGCCACTAGATGGCGCCGTGTGTGATGGGTAGGCCCTCTGGGCCTCCTTTGGAACATGCTGGCATGTGTTATGGTATATTTCTTTACTAGAGTAAAGGGACTAATATGCTGCTGGTTGGCCAGGGCCCTGGGTGACTTATTAACTTCCTTTGCAGTTCAGTTATTTGTCCAGCCTGGAGCTTGATAACACTGCCACGAGCTGATGCCACGTGTCTAGCTGAGGTAATAGGCCCCGCGGGGCCTTCCTTAGCGCGTGATGGTGTACGCTGTACTTCTCTTGCTTAAAAGAGTATAAACGGTTCTTTTACCGAGTACACTGCTCATTGGCCTGTTATGTGGGCACTCACAGTTACTAAGTCATGTGGTCATTCTTGCTCAGAGCAAGCTAGATTTCAGGTGTGCGGCCTTGTAGGCCGCCCTTGGAATACTACTGTGTGATTGAGTATTCTGGTGTGTTATGTAGTTCTTTATGCAGAACTTTAGTCATGCTGTAGGCCCCTTCCCGGCCTCCATGATTATGTGCCTACAGTATGGTCTATCTGTTATGTGAGCTTCGTACTTCCCCTTTGGGTTGTTGATGTAATTGTGCTTAGCTCCCTAAGCTGATCGTTGAAGTCTATGAAGTCTCCCGTTGAAATCAGCCCCCAGGCTGGTTTGTGCTCCCCTGTATCAGGGTTCCCTAGCGCACAGCCTCCTCAGTGCATACAGTCAGGCGCTGAGTACATCCTAGGATGAGCGGATTATACTCCCCTCAATACAAGGGTTTATAGCACTCAGTTGAGTTCTGCTCTTCAGGATAGATTCTGTATTCAGACAGGGTTGGACAGACTAAGTCTGTCCTTTGTCAGGCTAGGTTGGCCTCTCTGGTAGCAATGAGGGTTGACTTTGTTCCCCCTAGTGACTGGCTGGGGCTCCTTTGGTTCCCTGGCTACATTCCCTTTAAGGAACCACTTTTCCTCAGAAATGTTGGTTCCAGAAGCTCTGAGCAGCCTTGGTAGGATTTCTGCAGGAAGCCTCTTTTAGGCTTAGCTTGGGCTGTTGGCTGTAGGGAATGCTGTCACTGACAGCCTTGTGTGACCTGAGGGTGAGTTGCTTCTGGCGTTTCTCTTGAAACTGCTGAACGTTTGTCTAGACATATTGACATGCACTATCCTTCAGCATGGCGGCGTGGGTATTTCGTTCCCCAATGCGTCATGAATGCAGAGTTGAGTTCCCTTCGAAAGGGAACGTCTCAGGTTACGTATGTAACCATGGTTCCCTGAGAACAGGGAACGAGACTCTGCGTTGCCATGCCATGCTTCGGGCTGCCCATTGAACAGTCCCTCAAGACGATAGATACTGACTGCTTCTCCAGGCGCTCCTTTTATACTTCTGGTCGCGCAATATTACGTCATAGGCTGTCGCTGGCCAATAGAGATTGGAGTTGTTGGATAGTTGGCTTTCAGACACCGGGTCTCGTTCCCTGTTCTCAGGGAACTATGGTTACATACATAACCTGAGACGTTTTCGCTCATTTCATAGTTTTCACCCATTTGTGTTTCATATCGTTGAGATTTATGTAATTTTGTGCTATCCCTCAGCTCACCTGTTATTCATCAAACACAAGGAGTGACTGACTACTTTCCCATACACCTGAGACCCTGGATGAGCTGTCACGATCTTTCATCCCTGACCACATCCCTGTCAACACCCCCGTTTTTGCTAGGAGTCTCCCGTATTTCACACCCATCTCCCACCCCCTCCCCTTTTGCTGTTTTAGTCAAACGCATTCTACTCGACACATCATACAAATTCAAACCCATTTGTGACCTCAACCTGGAAACCTACAGCCCCGTTGAGCTGTTGATATCTGCACAGTTGATGTGAGAAGTTGAATCAAGGAACGAAAATCATTTTGAAATAATGTTTTTATATTTGTCTTACAAATCGACTAATTTGAACCTTTTAATAATATAATGATGTATTAACTGTTGCTCCTGTTTACAGCATTAGTTGAGAGATATTTTCTCTTTAAGGAAATTTGCCATGTACTTAACCTTATAGGCCTCAAATAATCAACCACAGTTTAGTTTGTACAAGTCACCTTTTTAACCTCTTTTGAGTTTGCAGGTAGGCCTATGTAGTTAGTTTGAAGGAAAATAATTTTCAAATTTCTAAAGTTCAGCCACTGCTGTGACACTGTACAAACGCTTCCAGTGTGAATACTCGCGCGTCTCTGCAGCTGCAGTTCACGCTCATGCGCCGCTGATGCTTGCAGTGTGAAGCCGGCCTCAGGGTTTTGTGGGATATAAGGACACGGTGCCAAAATTTGGAGGGATCTTCTGGGAATTAGTCAATGACATCTGAATTACAAGGACATGACCCCTATCCTCATAAACCCAAATGTCCCCGTAATGCTGGTGCATATTCAACTGTCCTTCAGTCCTTGTAAACCACAAAAACCAACACACACACACACACACACATATATTACATGTCATAGCAGCTCCTATAGCTGCTGATGGCTTTGATATACAACGCACGCTTTACACACACCAAAGTCCTCTTGTAGTCGATCTTAAAGGGATAGTTCACCCAAAAATGAAAATTTGATGTTTATCGGCTTACCCCCAGCGCATCCAAGATGTAGGTGTCTTTGTTTCTTCAGTAGAACACAACTGATGATTTTTAACTCCAACCGCTGCCGTCTGTCAGTGGTATAATGCAAGTCAGCGGGAACTTGGACTATAAGAGTAAATAAAACACGACAGACAAATCCAAATTAAACCCTGCGCCTCGTGACGACACATTGATGTCCTTAGACACGAAACGATCGGTTTGTGCGAGAAACCGAACAGTATTTATATAATTTTTTACCTCTAATACACCACTATGTCCAACTGCATTCATCACTCGATTCGTTTGGTCTGATCGCGCTCTGACAACGGCAGTGATGTCTCGCGCATATACTTCAATGAGCGCGAGACATCACTGCCGTTGTCAGAACGCGATAATTAAAAGCACCTGTTTTGATCCTCCATTTGAATCTGGAGCGTTTCTTCACAGCAGCTGCTCTTGGTAACAGACCTGAGAGTCGATCACCGAACTGATGGAGGCTTTAAGATTCACAACTACAGATGAAATTCTGTGAGAGAGGAGAAGATCCTAAATCAAGTTCAGATCTGAGACAAATCCTACATGAACTCGTCAGATTCTGGAATAGATCCAGACCAGAGCAAAGCATGCTGGGAACTGCCCAGTTTCAGTTCGTTCAACACAAATGATAAAGTGAACTTCAGTTTGACGTGTTTAAGTGGATTTACTCAATTAAATCAGGACAGAATGTGCAGTAATTGTGTGGTTTAACTCATTTTAATGAAGTTCATTTAACAAGCAGCAGAAATCATGTTTACAGTGTAGATTAAAAGATGGACAGATTGATGATTCCTGATTGTGATATGTTTTATCTCCATCAGATTCCCATCGGCTCACTCTGGATCTGAACACAGTGAATAAGTGCCTCTGTCTGTCTGAGAGCAACACAGTGATTACTAACACTTACCCACCACAGTCGTATCCTGATCATCCAGACAGATTTGATGTGTCTCAGGTGTTGTGTAGAGAGAGTGTGAGTGATCAACGCTGTTACTGGGAGATTGAGTGGAGTGGAAAATGTGTGTTTATATCTGTGTCATATAAGAGCATCAGCAGGAAGGGACGGGGTGATGAGTGTATGTTTGGAGGTAATGATCAGTCCTGGAGTTTGATCTGTACTCCTGACAGATACTTATTCTGGCACAATAAGATAGACACTGATCTCCCTGTAAAGCCCATCATCAGTAGAACAGGAGTGAATGAGGAGGATCACTATAGAGTGTATGTGGATCACTATAGAATAGGAGTGTATGTGGATCACAGTGCAGGAACTCTGTCCTTCTACAGCGTCTCTGGAGACACAATGATCCTCATCCACACAGTCCAGACCACATTCCCTCAACCACTCTATCCTGGGTTTAGGATTAGTTCTGGATCATCAGTGAAACTGTGTTGATAAATCAGAACAGAGAGACTCTACCCATAATGATTTGAGCTGATGATGAATCAGTGACAGTGAGACTCTACCCATAATGATTTGAGCTGATGATGAATCAGAACAGAGAGACTCTACCCATAATGATTTGAGCCGATGATGAATCAGAACAGAGACTCTACCCATAATGCTTTGAGCTGATGATGAATCAGAACAGAGAGACTCTACCCATAATGCTTTGAGCTGATGATGAATCAGAACAGAGAGACTCTACCCATAATGCTTTGAGCCGATGATGAATCAGAACAGAGAGACTCTACCCATAATGATTTGAGCCGATGATGAATCAGAACAGAGACTCTACCCATAATGCTTTGAGCTGATGATGAATCAGAACAGAGAGACTCTACCCATAATGCTTTGAGCTGATGATGAATCAGAACAGAGAGACTCTACCCATAATGCTTTGAGCTGATGATGAATCAGAACAGAGACTCTACCCATAATGCTTTGAGCTGATGATGAATCAGAACAGAGACTCTACCCATAATGCTTTGAGCTGATGATGAATCAGAACAGAGAGACTCTACCCATAATGCTTTGAGCTGATGATGAATCAGACATGTCTCTTCATTACATTAATACTGAAATATCATGACACAATAAATTGATGAAGAACATGTGACTGTCATCAGTCATGTGATGTTCCTCTAGTGTTTGTGCTCCAATCATAAATCAGATTTGAATTGATGATGAATGTGTGAAATGTCTGAATGCTGTATGAATCATCAGCTGCATGTGAAATATGATCATTCTGACATCATCAAATATGACATTCATCATCTCACTTCATTAAATATATTTACTCTAATTATTATGGATCATAAATCAGTTATTTTATTCACTAAAACATGTAAAAATGTGCAGACTTTGCTGAAGTGATCTGAAGAGGTATTAACTGAGATATAATGCAAATATGACTGTAGCTGAAGTATTTGTGTCAATACTGTATGGAGGACCAAATGACTCAAAATCACATGATGAAATAAATGTTGAAATATTGTAATAAATGTTGAACTCAGTTTACATGTATATTGTGTCATGTGGTGTCGTTATGAGGAGCAGGAGTGACACTTACAGATTTAGATCCACTAACCCACTGAAAAATAACATCAACAATCAATTCATCAATTTAATCATTCAAACATTAATGGACATTTTTACATGTATGAATAAATACACACATTTAGAACTGTTTTTTTGATTCATGTTTTAAAACATAGATTAATAGAACAATAAAAAGTACATTAATAAATCATTTTAAATCTCTTTTTATAAAGCACTGGCCAATTGCTTTTCTTTATCCATTTGTCAATCGAGTTTAAAACGCCATTGGTCAGGACACACGTGGAGCAACCAATCAACTTTCACCTCAGTGTGAAGAGCCAATCCTCTGTCACTTGTAAATGTAACATGCGCTGTCATTGGACAGTGAGAACAACTATTCTTCAGAACTGTTAAATATGAAAGTTGAGACACTCTGACTGAAAGAGTCTGAAACCATCTACTTCTCTACTATATAGTAGGTTTTTTCCTAACAAAATTATAATGAAAATTCAAATGCTTAAACAGATCAAATAATAAATCACAGTTTTAAATGCAATTTCATTTCCTCATCCGGGGAAGCATGAACTGTATCAATAATCAAATTAAACTCATTTGTATATGCTCAAATCATAAATCAAATGCTCAAATCATAAATCCAATACAAATATCAATCAAGTATTGTGGGCAGAGCTTTGAGAAGGAAGAGATCAAGATATGTGACGATGAGCAGCACTGCGGCTTTTCAAGGTGTAATTTCAGATTTGTGTGCCCTAAGATGTGTTCTTGGGAAGATTTAATGAAAATGTTGTGGAGTCAACAGTGGAGTATCTCCTTGAGAGAATGGGGGAAATATCGCCCCCTACAGATACCGTCTGTCAACAATAAAGCCATTGCCAGGGAGACCAACTCAAAATATTGCAGCAGAAACCATCGAGACATATTTAATGAGAGGTGTAAAGGCTGCGGAAATCACAAGATTGTTGAGTGTTTTGGAGATGACCTCACGTCCTCGAATGCATGAATATGGAATAAGGAAAGTCACATATCAATTCACTCATTTGCAGGGGATGCTGCGAAACTGTAGTTATGGTTAAAATGAAGCTTTGATTGACCGAATGATTCACAGAAGCTCTTGAATCACCGTACGCTAGTGACACCTGCTGGTCAAAACATTATAAATGCTACATAAACACAGCACCAAAACATAAACGTGTTACAATACAAACGTTTGTAATGAAAGTGTAAATGTATCATCCACAACAAGAACACTGTACATCTGATAAGAGTTTTTCTGTCAGAAAAGATGTTTGGTGTTCAATAAAAGCTCTTCAGTTAGTCTGTAACACTTTACAATAAGGTTAATTAGTTAAACATTATTAATGTATTAACTAACATGAACTAACCATGAGTGATACATTTGTTACTGTATTTACTAATCTTTGTTAATGTTAGTTAATGAAAATACAGTTGTTCATTGTTTGTTCATGTTTGTTCACAGTGCATTAATAATGCTAACAAGATTTTAATCATGTATTAGTAAATGTTGAAGTTAACATTACGATTAAAGAGAACATTACGACATAAAGATTAATAAATGCTGTATAAGCTTAGTTCATTATTAGTTCATGTTACCTAATGTAGTTACCAGGGGCGTTTCCTCCGAGTAGGCAAGGGAGGCAGTGCCTCCCAAGCGGCAACCTCCCCCAGTTTCTCGTGAAGCCAATACGGAAGTAACTTAAACTGCGATTCATCGACTGGCCGCTAGGGACAGGCTGCAGAAGGGAGCAGAATCTCATTGACCATCATGTTAAAACAGCCAAGTTTATAGCAGAAAAAAACATGTTTACAGTCTGGTTCAAATTGAGTTTTGGTCTACACTGCTAATTTTGCCCTATATGACAACTCTGAGGGGGGTGAATTTTTTTATAACTCATCCGTTTAAATTATATTAAGCCTTAAAGTTCTGCATAATTAAGGGCGTGGTCACTTGAGTGACAGGTGGATTGGCGCTGCTGTCTGTGAGCCGTCACTTTACCTCAGCAGCTCATTTCAGCCGCTGAATTTGGCATCTCAGCCGTATTTGTGCTTTTTCTGGATTATTTTATACAATATATGGCTTGCTGCATACTCGAGACAGATGTCAGTCTGTGTACATGTGCTCACATGCGGAACACACGTTGTTGGATCGTCGTGGCATTGGCTAAAAGTTTTGTTCCTGAGATTTACAACAATGACAATACCAGGAGGATATACAACTCCGACAGCACTGCTTGGATATAACTAAAACTGCTGCACTATTTTGAAAAATTATACTTTGGAAACGTGCTCATTAGTTTGAGAGAACATTTGAGAGTTATACAAGCGCAACGGTTTGGATTCATCTCGCGATCTCTATTTCATTAAAGGTATGAAGTCCCAGTTGATTTTTTTGTGTTATTTGTACACCCCACATAAATTAATTAGCCTACTGGTGTTAGAGCATCGTTATCTTAAACACCGTAGATTGACAGTAAACCTTTAGTACTTTCTAATGATATCATCTTTATTAATATTATAGATAGCTAGGCGGGCGTGGTTTCAGTGAGTGACGTGCGGTCACGTGCAGTTAAGATGGCCGCGGCCTCATTTGTGCGTCAAAACTGATGTTCAGAACTTTATGGGTGACGTCACGGACACTACGTCCATATTTTTTTACAGTCTATGGTGCCTCCTCAAAAAACACTAATCCATATCACATATAAAACAACACAAATATTACAAATTATGACATTAAAAAGAGCGCAAGTCACGCGTATTTCTTAAGGAACACTGCCCAACAGCGACATCCGCAGCTAAAGTTACACAGAGGAGTCATGCCTACCTTTCCTCTCATAGGAAACCATATAAAATCATCAGACCCCCGGCGTGCGGTGGGTTTTGTGGGGAGTAATTGAGAATGAATGGGGGAAAGTCACGTGAGAGGAGGCAATGTCTCCATCGCGCTATGATTGGATGTAATTGGTTGTGATTGGATATGATTGGTTTGTGCGATAAATCCCGCCTCTCGTTGACGTGCGCGTTCCGCGCGTGAGTTTGATTGAACAAATGATGGCGTCAATGGGAAGACTAATCGAAAAGTAAGTAAACAGATCACAGTTAGATATCACCGCTTCATGTCACATCAAAATCAAACTTGAAATGGACTGAAAGCATGATGACTGCGGGGGTTTTTTAGTGCAATCAGTTTGGTGAAATTAAAAATACAATTCGTGTCTGTGACACACGGTGTTTACGGAGCATGACTGATGATCCAAAATATCCTAGGTTGACAATTAAAAAGAAAAACCGCAACACACAAATAAAATATATTGTTTAAATTATTGCCTTTAGTTATTATTTTGGAATGAATGTAGAAATGCTTAAAACACTTCATTCTTGATGAGATTGACTTGGTTCTGATAAATAGAACATTACATTGTTAATGTAAAATTACAAAATAGAATTGTATTTGGTTTCTTTTTTTCTTTTTTGATGTACTGTAAAGTAATGTTCATTTAACAAGGAAGATGTGTCAACTTTAAGAGTAATGCACATGAATTGATTCATAAAAAAAAAAAATGTGCCGCCTCATTTCAGAACACCACTGCACGCCACTGATAGTTACCTAATGTTAACTAATGAACCTTATTGTAAAGTGTGACCAGTTAATCTTAATCTTTGTATCCAAACAGGTTTCTGTTCCTAGCTCTTCAACCTCATCCATCATATTTATTTTCATGTTAAACTATATAATTTCTGAGAAATCTCAACCATGCCCTGTGCTCTTTTGTTGAGGATGCACTTTATTTTTGTTGAGGGTGCACTTTTGTTTTTCATTTTTTTAGAGGTTTGTAATGTATTTTATTTATTATGTATTTGAAAAACATGTGACTTAAAGTCTATACACTTTCCTCATGCAATAAAGATTGCATTTCTTTGTTACGCATGAAATACTTGATTATAAATTTGTTGTTAATAAGTTGTTAAGTGCAGATAAACCAGTTTTGTCATAGTTCTGTTTAACCCTTTCTAAGTATTGTGGTGCCTTGCACAAAAAATAAAAACTTTTGGAGAGTCAGGACTGATGTTTGCTATTAAAGTTAAGCCAGAGCTACTAAAATATCAGTTTCATCAGCGCATCTTAGATTTTCTGTTCTCCTGGAAGCACAAACTGCAGATAATATGAAAATTATAATATAAAAATATGAACTTATTGGTTATCGGAATCGGCCATGAGAAGGACTCAATTATCGGTTAAAATTTTTCATATTGTGCATCCCTATTTACCATCATTCTGCATACCCCCTCTCTTCCACTTAGACTTTTTTAATTAAGGGACAATATTTGCCCCCTAAATTGACTTTCCAGTGCGTTTTTAATCTTTACAAATACCTTTACAACTTTAATAATGTTTTAAATAAGTACAAAAATTTATATTGTGAAAAGTAATTATTTTAAATACTAAAACCACCAGTAGGTGTCAGTAAGTCACTGTTTTAATGCGGGAGTCATCCTGTCATTTATTCGGTAAGGAACAAGTGGCTGTATTTATAAATGAATCATTGAATCAATTACTTTCACTAACAATTTGTTCAAAGCCGCAGATTCATTCACGAAACAGCGCTGTGTTGTAGTTCTGCCATGGCTTTCATTGGAACTATTATTTTGTTGCAAAATACAGCAAATACTACAAATACTGTGAAGAACATCACTTTTTGTTTGTTAAACTGTTGTAAAATGTCATATTTCCAGTTATATACATATTTGGATTTGCATTATTGCTCATATAATATTATCAACATTAAAAACAAGAACTCACAAAAGTTAAGTTTTATATCATGTTTAAGTTTAAATCTTAAATTGATCTCTATGCACTCTCTGTGCCAGGCTATTTTTGTTCTTCATCCTAGTAAGTGCTAAATCTACAGGTACTGTCGAGAATATCAGTAACGTAGCACATTTTGCTAAGGCAACACTCTGAACACAACCTATAGGCACCCGTATGCACGCTGCTTATGTGGAAATGGATGCAGTCAGTTTTGAGATGTGGTATTTTGATTGGATGTCATGTATTTACAGCACTGTGCTTGTTAGAAATACATTCTCAGGAGAAATTACTACATTAAGCAGAAAATGAAGGGATGTACAAGGCTGCTCATCACCGCCAGATCACTGACACCCATTCATAATATGGAGGACTTCACCAACCCTACAACTATCCTCACCTTATAAAAGCAGTAAGAGCAGTGGCAGGATTTAGTGAGGAGACAAACACCAACAAGATTCCATCACTGGCACTGAAGCTTGGACACAGCTTGGTGAAGATTGCCAACTCGATGAAATGCAATGCACTGATGTCAGGATACGACACGGCTGCAGAGTCTGCATGAAACTTTAGGCGTTTGTATGAAACCAGATGGAATGAGGTAGTGTCTGCAACTGAACTGACTGCTCTGGGTGAAGCTACATGGAATAAGCCACAAGTCCTACCATTTAACAGAGGATGTCAAAACACTGCACTCATCTTTGAACTCAAAACAGCAGGAGTATGTGGATGCCCTATAATAAAAACCAAATGGCAAAAACTTTGCCAATCTTTGCAAAGTCATGCTAACACAGATCGCCATTTTTAATAGACAAAGAGAGGGTGAAGTTTCCAAGATGAATATTCAATCTTACGTGTCTAGAGACCAGACACCAGTGTACAAACATATCACTGTGGGACTCAGTGACTTGAGAAAAAGCTTTGTGGGTACTTCCAAAGGGTGAAAATATGTGGTAAGGTACCAGTGTTGCTCTAAATGTAAACAGTATGATAACAGTTTTAGGCAGAAAAAACAATGTCAAAGAGAAAACTGTAAATTTCACAGTCCAATGAGAGGAACTAGTGTGTGAATAAACCATAAGAAGAGACAAAAATAAAAAATAATATGAAGCCAATACATCACACCAACTTTGGAAGGATTAAGCAAGAAGTCTGATGAAACTGGTCAAAAAACATTAAGAAAATGTTAGTGATAGCACATGGCAAAAGATTGTCATCATATACAGTCTGGGCACACCTTTAAATTAAACTGTTTAGTCTTTAAACTGGTCCTTTCACACTGGACATGAGTTTGACACACAAATTATTCACGCGATGGTTTATTTTTTGATCAGCTGTTTGTGTAATGAATGCTTCCACAACGAACGCTAATGTGCTGCTGTGAAAAAACGTTTATTTTTTTTGCTTCGATGTCGATTTTTTTTTCACTTTCGAGGCGACAGAAAAGGCTTCAACCAATCAAATACAAGGAAACAAAAGTGACGGCACAGCAACAATGATGGATCATCTGATAGCTTGTGGGTCGACACATCCCATTTTGTTTGACAAAACTAACAAAAACTACAAGGACAACGATATAAAAGACAACGTGTGGCGTAGCATTGCCAACCAACTCGGCTATCACGACTGTAAGTATGTTGTTTGATAGTTATTTGTCATTGTATAGTCCTGTGCTGTAGTAGGCTAGCAGGCTAGACTACATTTGGGATAGAAAGCTAACACTACTATTGTCAGAGATAGAGACAGAGGCTGTGTTTACTTTGAAAATTTAGTGAGACTATTAATACTATACTATACATTCTTTGTGTGATAGCTATAGTTTCTTGTCGACTGATTTTGACTGGTTAACTGTTACGTGTCTAATTGACATTACAAAACGCACTGTGTTTTAGTTGAAGATGAAAAAAAAACTGTGGAAAAACCTCAGGGACACCTATTTGAGGAAAAGGAAACTAAAAGTGGACAGGCTGGAAAACAGAGGAAGAGGTGGAAGTATATGGAGTGCATGAGCTTCCTTGAGGCTTCTACTTCTTTCAGAAGGGAGCTGTAGCCTGTTCAGTTATTCAGATTTATAAGCTTCTTCTTTTTTCAAGTTCTTTGAAATACAGCAATGAAGTTGAAAAATAATGCAGAGTTTGTACAATGAGGTGGCACAGGAAAGTTTACAGAATGCTTTTGAACAGGGTCTGCAGCAGTCTTGAGGAGGAACAGCAGGTGGTAGATTATGCAGGTCACTGCATATCTGAGAGCGAGGGAGAGCCTTCCTGTCCACCTCCTCAGAAAAGAAAATCTAAGGATTTTTTGAGGATTATTTAATGAGGAAAGAGGCCAGGGAGGAGCAGAAAGTCAGGGAGTGAGAGGAGAAAGATGAGACCCACACAGCAAAATCCCCAGTGTTAAATTAACACCCCAAAGTGTACATATGAGTCCATCTTGCTGGGTGTTAAAAAGTAACACTGAAGCAGTGTTAAAGTTAATGAGATAATTGATTGATGATTGAGTGATGATTGATAATTAGTGGAGACACCTGATGATAATAAGCAGAATCACTGAAGGAAAGAGAGAAAAAAAGGTGTTAATTAATATTTTATGGAATGTTTCATTTCAAGTCACCATGAAAGAGGTCAGCGTTTGCTTTAGTTGGGCTCTTGACTCTTTACCTTTTATTATTAATTTTTCTCTGACTGCTCCAACTTTGTGTTTGTAAATCACATTTGTTATTGTCAGAGAAAATAGGATCTGGTCACAATATAATTTGATGATATATTCGTCATGTGATGGCCTGATGTTGTTTAGAGTCTAAATCTCTGACCGTGTGCTTGATGTGTAGCTTTAGTATTAATGATTGTAGTCCTGTGACTTTACAGCTTGAGATCCAACAACAGTATGACTTTTCCTTTTTTTAGAGAACAATACATTATGCACTGAAGCTTTTGTGTTTAAACACACACAGACATCAAGAATCAGCATATGATTCTCAAGAACGGTGACGATAAATAAAAAATACTGACATACAGATCAACTCTGAACATCACAAAACAAGCTACTGTCACAACAAAACAACAGAAAAATAAAGCAAACATGAACAATCTATGAAAATTACAGGACAATTCAGCTGCATAATTTATTCATGCAGCAATGCATGATGGGAGCCATGGATGAGTTTTGATTGGTGGCTCCCATCATGCACTGCAACATGAAGCACTTTGTTTGATTGTCACCATTGTTGAGGGTCATATGCTGATTCTTGATGTCTGTGTGTGATTCAAAAAACCCTTCAGATTATAAAAGCTCTGCTGGATCTCAAGCGGTAACAGATTTACTATAAAGAAATAATATAACATCTATATCACCAGTTAATACTAGATGTCACCAATGAATCTGTTTTATATTTCATATTCATTACTAGACACAGTTTCCATGGGAACGGTGCAGCTATAAAGCCCGCCACTAGGGAACATGGTGGCCGTGGCTGTCATCACTATCAGCGATTAAAAAAGGGATTAAAGTATCGCCACCACAAACCAGCAACTGTATACAATCTAACCCTAACACGTTTTATCTGTACCTCTTTTGATGTGATTGCCCAGAATTATTTTACTGCTTATTAAGTACACTCACTTAGTCAAAGTAAAGCTTACAGAATTGCCACATTTCTACTTCTACTTTATTGCTGTCTGAATGCTTTGTAAATTTTAAAACAGCAAATGAAAAATCTTCAATGAAGTTATTGCATATATTACAGGTCTTGATCTTTCAAACTGCTTTTCCATTTTCCACATTTTAAAATGAGGGAGAAGTTGGACCAGTAATCCCTACATTATTCCCTTCTAAAGTGATTAAAACATTCTCCTGATGTACCAAAGAGATTAAAGATTCGACAAAAGTCTGAGATTGTATTTTTTTTTCATAAATTCCAACAACAAAAACACTGCAACACACTAACTTTAACAATCATTTCATTTAACAATTCATTATGTAAAAAGTGAATAATCAGTAGCCAAAAGTGCAAATTAAATGTTTAGTAATAAAATATATACATAAATCTAATAAAACTCTAATACCCTTTTCACACATTCAGTACACATTCAAACCACAAAACAGTAAACAACAAACAATTAACAGTGTATAAAATGCTTGTTTATTTTATTCATTTATGTACAATTCATTGCAAATAATATAAATAAAAATAAATAAAAAAGGAAACAAAATATAGTCCAAAACCCTAAAAACAAAAAAGCACAAAGTTCACTTCACCCCATCTCCTTTTTATTCCCCTCAGTCACATTCCTTCTAATGACTTCTGGAATTTTGGAATCAGAATTTTGGTCATCTTGGTTTTTGAGATGCAAATTCCTCTATAGTGTCATCATAGGAAATCGTGCTTCCAAGCCTGGTGGTTGACACTATTGACTGGCAGACCACTGAGTCTTTCTTGTGCCATGGAGGACCTTAGGTAGGTTTTTATCAACTTGAGCTTTCTGCAGATGCTACTGTCACTGGTAGTGTGCAGGCTATTCTCAGTAGGTTTGGATAAAGCCCAGTCAGCCCTTTTTGGTGGAGAAAGTTGAGAAATTCAAATGCTGTCATGCTTGCCTTTGGTAAGTATGGAAGGCTCTGGATTTCTGTGGTCAGTTCCTGCCAGTTAAGGTCAGTCTCCTCCCCATCAGTCAGTGTGTTGCCAAGTAGCTCACATTGCTCTTGGAGTGCCTTGTCATCCATGTCAGTGAAACTGAGCAGAACACCGAATTTATCACTTACGTTCTTTAGTGATGTGAAACGATCTTCCAGTGACTGTCAACAACAACATTAAAGAATGTTACCTCCATCCTCTTTACTGCATCATTCACAGTCTCGTCTGCTGCCTCATAGCTAGGCTGCCATTTTGAGCTTCGAATCCTCTTCTGCGCCAGCACTGCCTCCACATTCATGTTCTCACAAGACTCTCTCACCTTTGACAGGATACGTGACCTTAAATGGTTAGTTCACCCAAAAATGAAAATTCTGTCATTTATTACTTACCCTCATGCCGTTCCACACCCAGGGCCGGCTACTGTATAGGCGGAGAAGGCTATTCCCTAGGGCCTCGGGCTTGGAGGAGGGGCCTCCATAACATCCCTATACGCTAGTGCACCAATCAAGAGCAGCAAAATATAAGCTCTTTGTCCATTGGATATAAAGAATTGTCACTCACCTGTAGTGAAACCAATTAATATCACCGTTTAAATGTGAATCCCACCCTCTGAATGTATGAATGAAGAGATTGTACGATGATGAGTAAAATCCAGCTTTTCTGCAAACTGATCTGATGGCATCGAAATGAACGCATCCTTCAGGGGCTGCTAAGCGTAAGGCTAAGCAGGCACAAAAAGAAAGTGCAGCTCGTAATGCAGGTATCTGTTTTGGAGTGATTGTAATGTATTGTAAAAATAAACTAAGCTTATTCTGATGATCAGCGCCAGCGTTCATTTTGGGATTGATCATTTGACGTTATTCTGAGTTCAAAAGAGCGCGAGACCCGTAGATGTACTTTGAATCCGCTTCTGACACTGAATCTAAGCGTTTAATGCAGAGTTTTGTCAGAAATACGTTCTAGTGACATCCTTACGCGATGACGTGAAAGAACCGCTGAATCATTTTTTTTGAACGGGTTCATGAACAGTCCAAAAGAATCTGTACGCGGAAATGACTCGGACTTCCAGTCACTATTAGATAATTCAAGCTTTTTACAGTCTATCCCTGCGTCTCAATCAGCTCCCTAGCTCCCTAGGTTGTGAATCAGTATATCATGAAAGTGAATGTGAACAACTACACCATCCTGTGCAGCCATGAGAACAGTTCTGAGCATATAAGCACTATGCAGAAGTGGAGGGAATTAGAGTCGCAGGCTACAACAGGTCAAACCGTAGACCAGAGACAGATGACCCTTTTGGAGGAAGAAAGAAGAAGTGGCTAAATGTTCTCACAAGACTGTTAGCAATTATACAGTCTCTTGCTGAGAGGAATCTTGGATTTAGGGGATCCACAGACAGACTCAATGTTTCTGATAATGGCCATTTTCTAAAGGAAGTGGAGCTCCTGGCAAAGTTTGATCCAGTCATGCAGGAGCACTTGGCTAAAATCAAAGATGGAAGCACACACACAAACTACTTGGGGAAAGACATACAAACCCGACTCCAAAAAAGTTGAGACACTGTACAAATTGTGAATAAAAACAGAATGCAATGATGTGGAAGTTTCAAATTTCAATATTTTATTCAGATTACAACATAGATGACATATCAAATGTTTAAACTGAGAAAATGTATCAGAGTAATGCACATTTTGTGATTGTTAAGTGGAATTCACACTGTAGAGAAAATGCACATTTTCACTGTTGTTACTGTCCTGCTACAGTAATAAGAAAAGTGCAGTTAATTACTCATCTTAAAAATGTAAACAAAAGTTGGCTATTCCTGGCCAGGAAGCTCAATCTCCACTCCTGCATAGCCCAGCAGCCACTGCTCCACTTTCTACTATTTCAGCACAGACTTCTCATGTCATTACACAGGTGCCTGTCTTGCCCCATGGCTATCCAAACATCTTCATCTCCAGTTAGATCAGTGTTTCAGTCTCCAGCAATGACAGTCTAGGACAAGTCCTTTATGTCAACCTTTGCAACCTGTGACAACGTGCCCTCTTTCTGAAGCTCCATTTCCTCTTTCTGCATCCACCCAAGTACTTCCATCTCCGACTATTTCCTCTGTCCTTGTTCCACCAGAGCAACCAACAGTAAAGCGTCCTCAACCAAAGAAGAACAGAATCAGATGTGATAATTGCGATATGGAATTGAATAAAAAGAATGTGCGAGTTCACATTAGAAGAAAGCACACCACAGTTAAACATTAGAACGACATTTACTATGCCAGGTCATTGACAGTAAGCATGGAATTTTTGCAGTGGCAAAATCTTTCAGTGCACCATCAATTCCCATCCATGTTCAAAAAAGGATATGAGGTGTGAATGATAAAGTTATGTGTGAACTAGACCAATGTAATGCTAGTGCTGATAGATTTTGCACAAAGGAGTGGCCTGAAGGAGTGCTGCCATCTCATGTCCTTAGCTTTCTGTCCCAAAGGTGATGGCAATTCTGTTACCCTAAACGAGATGGTGAAAGAAAAATGGTTTGGAGAAAGTAGGAAAGATGCATGCATCAAAAGGCAATGCATGGCAAACAAAGAAGATGTGCAACTTTCTGTAGCGATCATATTTGATGGACCCTCAACAAAAAAATATATATCAGTGTATGAGCCAAAATGTCTTATTATTGCAGACTTGGAAGAGTGACTGTTGTATATGACAGTAAGAAGATCACATGGGTCTGTCCATGTAATAAAACAAAACAGTCATGTATTCACAAAGCAATAGCTAGCTCAGAGCTCTCTTCCAGAAGGTGAAGACCACTGAAAGGATTGATTCCATGCAGATTCCTCAGCAGCAGTCTGAGAGTCTGGATGACTGTAGTGATCATCAGTACCCACCTAATGATGATGGAATAGAGAGGATGGTGCGCTATTTGATGAAAAATAAATCTCTGCCTGTGGACCTTCCTCAAAATTTGGTTAGTGGTCTACAACATGAAAGTGAATTTAGACACCAACTTTTAATTATAACCTCACAAGCAAAGATTCTGACCTTTACTGGGGTAGTTGAAGGTAAATATTGTTAAATAAAACATTCAAATTGTTTAAAGAGTGTACTGTTATTTTGTATTTAACTTTTCTACTCTCTGTTAAGGAATTTCAACTTTATGATGTAGCAACTGCAGCATGATGTACAGGTACCAGGAATTCACTGATGGTATCCATAACTTTAATGACCACCTTCTGCTTTCTCTTCACTTGTGTGTAATTCTTCGCAATGCTCTTCAGGTAATATGTGTAACTATTGATGTTGATATTGTTTTGTGTAATAAGTATTAAGTCATGTAACAATCTTTTTTCTTTATACTCTGTGAATATGCCTAGAATCACACTGCTGTTAGTTGTAACGGAGCGGGACTCAGGCAGGGATCCATTTGCAGTGCTTTATTAAAAGTGGGTGAACTGGGTTTCACTCGGTGAAACAAGACTTCGCCCTGAGGTGGTGTGTGTGTGAGTCTTAAATAGTCCAGATAATGAGCTTAGCTGTATGTGGCAATGGGTGATTGGTGTGGAATGTGTGCATGTGACTGGCAGGGAGGATTATGGGAAGTGTAGCCCGGGAGTGACTGGAACGTGACATTAGCAGAGTAATGAGCATACTTGAAGCCACTGCTAAAGCAAAATTCCCCAGCAAAGACACAGTGCTCCATGTTTACCTCCACTTTGAAGCCTTGAGCAGCCATGTTTATTCTTACACCTGCATCAATTGTGGTTATTACCCCAAAGTGGTGATTATGGATCTCAAGAAAGGTGTCTTCAGTATTCCTTGTAAGTATGTGTTGTGTACATTGTATTACAAATGCTTTCTAAAAACGGCATGTTCCTGATTTGTGAATTTGTGTTTTGTAGTCAGTAATATAGCCACACCACCATCAGATTTGTCTCTTTTTGGGAATCCGTAACGATGGAGATGATTGGCCGGGGATTTCTTTCAAGTAATGTTTAATGTGTAATATTATTTAGGTCTGTGTAACTAAAGAAACAATTTTTCTTTAATGTACTTATACACTCTTTATTTCTCATAAGGTGGCAGGAAAAATCCCTTTGTAGTTTGCCTAAGTTATGATTGTTGGGCTCCTTGGATTGGCCCTAATACCAGAAAGTCAGACATTGTTCTAAACACTGAGCATGCAAAACTACAAAAAACAAAGTCCTGTGATGTTCCAGATCTTGACGTCACAGATGAAAGGTTAGGTGATGAGCTCTTTAATCTTAAGGTAAGAACACATGCACAACATCTAATTACGTTTTGTAACAATTTTGGTATTAACCAAAGCCTGTCATATGTTTAGGTTGATGCAGTGAGGAAGCTGTGCAAAGAATGTGGATTGGACACAAAGGGATCAAGGATGGATCTTGTGTTACATTTGCGAACAGAGATGCAAAACCGCTCTGCATATGACAAAATCTTCCAGCAGATTTGGGGTGCTTCTGGTAAATTGCCTAACTCTCATCTCTTAAATGTCTATATAATTTTAAAGGGGTGGTTCAATGCGATTTCACTTTTTTTTAACTTTAGTTAGTGTGTAATGTTGCTGCTTGAGCATAAACAGTATCTGCAAAGTTACAGCGCTGAAAGTTCAATGCAAACGGAGATATTGTCTTTTAAAGTTATGGCAGTTTAATGCCTACAAAAACGGCAGGTTTGGACTACAACGAGCTTCTTCCCGGGTTGGTGACATCATAAACCCTTGCTATTAACATAAACACTGCCTCCAGGAACACGACACAAAGTGGGCGAGGCCATGTAGCGCAGCATAATGGAAGCGGAAGAGTTGTTTACACCGAACACGAGCTGCGCGACGCGACGCGTCAAAAGATATAGAACCCATTATAATCAGTGATATTTTCTACACTGGATGCGGCGCTGAAGAAGCTTCCAGAATCTACACGAGTTCAATGCTGGATTTACACAAAGGCTTTTACTGAAAGATGAAGCAGTTCCTACTTTAAAAGCAGAAGCTGCTGTTTATCAGCCCCAAACTGTAAGTACGTTTTATTGTTTGTACATGTCTTTTAAACGTAATGTTATAGTTCTGTTGCTATTTTTAATGCATCTAGGACATACAAAGAGCAACTCGTTTTTGCTAGCCAGTTAGCTAAGTTCTAGTGCAACAAACGTCTATGTTCATAGACAAACAGTTGTTCATGTTATAAATTAAACCCTACCTTTGCAAAAATGCGACTACTCAGTCATGTATTCGGCTACAGTAAAGCTTTAATCAGGATAAAACTGTAACATTATATTGAAAGCTAACAAACAGCAGTGATGGCATATCTAAACACTTTGACACTAAATGAAATACCATTTATAAACGTCCTTTAAAAGCCGCGATTGCAGAGATTCTGCTTTTTCCTCTTCATCTGGGTCTGATTCGGCTCAATTTGATACACTAGTATAGGCGCTATTATTTACATTTCCACATAAGCGCGTAACAACGGATGCTAAGGGGCGTGGCGTTTCCGGACGCTTCAGCAAATCACAATACACTGGGCCAGCTACCAACCTGCTAACCAATCTGAGCACGTTGTGTATGTCGGAGGGAGTGGCTTCATAGAAGCAGAAAGTCAAACGAGCCGTTCATATGACAGTGGAAACAGAGGTGTAGAAAAAAATGTAAAATATATGAAAAATACAGCGTTTTCAAAAAAACGAAGCATTAAGACATGTTAAACTGTGCCCCAAAAACACAATCAAGCCTAGAAAAAAAAACACTGAACCACCCCTTTAATAATAATAATAATAATACATTTAATAATGCATAAATATGTAGCTTTGATTGAAAAAAATAAAATAATGTCCCAGGAGTTTAAATTAAATTCATTTTCAGCAAAGCATTCATTGGAAGACGCAATTTTTCATTTGCTATAAGAACCTACTTGCAGTTTATACATGGGTTAATTAACACTGAGTAAACTAGTCTCCACCCACTGACAAATTGTTGGTAAAAGTAGGTAGATTCACAGGTATGAAGAAATTATGAAAACCTAATGAAAAAAATAAACTAAATTATATATATATATATATATATATATATATATATATATATATAAAACAAAGTTAGTAGTTGAAGTGTTTTTTGTATTTATTTATTTTTTGTATTTTTGTAATTGTAATGATTTTTACATATATTTTTTACATTGTACTTTCTTTAAATTGTGCTTTTGTACATTTCTCTTAGGTGGCTGGGCAGTCATTACATGTCCATGTGGAATAGTGTATTCCATCAAATTCAACATAAGAGCAGAGTCTCCCAGAGACTTTGCGGATTTGCTGCTGAGTTGGAAGCACTTTCCTAATGTTGTAATATACAACTTTGCTAGAGGACTTGCTGCAGCACACGTTAATCTTTGTGAAGCAGATTCTCTACCTTTCAGTCCCCATGAAGGGAGACTTGCTGAACCATCTACAGCAAATATCCAGCTAGCAAAGGAAGGCAAGCTCAAAGTTAATCTACCATGGTTGAAAAATAAGAAGGAGGATGAGGATACCAACTGCCATCCTTTGACAGGATCATCAGAGCATTATGCTTTGTATGACAGACTCCATGAATTCAACACCAAAGACCCAAGAGATGCTCTTAGGAGAATCCAAGTAGTCCCAGAACTTTGTGGATGGGTAAATACTCAAACCGCAGAGCAACCTTTTGCTGCAATGCGCAAAAACAATTATTTCCTGAACATGCTCACGCCATCAGGACACACATTTTTGAAGCACAACATCATTCACCATTATAACACAGCACAGAATAAGAAAATGGAGGACAGCCGAAGAAAAGTTGTATCACCAAGTGATCAGTTAACCTTCAATGGTTATGGTCAGATAATATTAGTAAGTTTTTTTTTGTTATCTTACAATGACCATTCATTTTTTCATGTAATGTATAAATCACTTTTTCTTGTACTGTATGTGAAGGTACACCTCCACAGTCCCTAAATGATAGTGAGAGACTCACCTGTGATATTACACAAATAGACCAAGTACACTGTAAGTAATGTCATGATAAACACTGCACTTGCAAAATCTCACTTCACTTAATAAATACAGTTGGATCATAATATTTTGTCTCTTTTCAGACCCCAGCCAAGGTTCAGTGATTGACAGGTTCAGTGACATGACAGCCCTACGAAATGTGTAGCCAAACAGGGCATGCTGGATGCATCCACAAAGCAGTGACCAAATGAAGATGGTATGTTGAACTGTTTTGCATTTTTATGCAAAGTGTTTACAAATGTTTTTGTTTTTCTAGATAAAAAAATGCTTTAAATGAAAAGGAATCACAACAATTTTTGGCTCAAGTAGGAGCAACAATTCTGGTCAGATCAGATTTTATTACCTTGGGACATCCAAATGATGTTGAAGGGACTGTGAGTATTATCACATGCAATATCATGCTTTTGTTTTGTGATGAGCGAATATTAAATTTGGTTTCTCTCAAATTATTACAGATTTTGAATGCCTGCCTTTCAATGGTCAGAGATATTGCTGACTTAAAGGTAATATTTTTATATATATATATATATATATATCTTCTGTTTTTTTGGATTGAGAAAGTGTGCACAAGTGATCCTTTATTAACTGTAATTTTAAATGGAATCTAACAGTACATAAAGGTCCATTTGTTTTAGCACATATGTGACAGTGACATGGTTACCACCACTGTGTGCAGACCCTTTAGCTAACTTACCCATAAGTATGACTGAAATTTTTAATAGAAGTTAACTAGGGTCATTTTAGGTGGCATTTAAAAATGTTTGTTGTCTGTATAAGGACCATATAGCAGAATTCATCTTACTGCCTTCCTGGGCATCAAACCATTGGATGACATGTGTAAGTCTATTGTGTTTAAATGATCAGTTCTTCTTAATGCAAGAATAACACTTGATATTTTGACATGACTAACAGTTGTGTCTTCCAAGAATCATTTAATAGGACCAGTTTTACAGATCATGAAACCAGAAAGCAGAGAGATGTATAATTCACTGTACGGCACTGACTTCAGCGATTGTCCTTACATTGATCCCTACAGGTTTTTTCAGAAAAAATATTAAGAGTTCAAAAGAAGTTCAGGATTATGGTAGTTCTGTTTTGTGCCATACATCCTTTTGCATGCATTTTGTTTTTTGTTTTATGGCTCATTTTTCATTGATGCTTAAACTATTTAAATCTACCTTATCACTGGAATTATATTTTATAGTTCAAAGATAAAATTGTTTAACCAATGATAAATGAGCCAAGAATTTGTTTGGGGTTGTTCTACCCCAGTTTGTTTTATTAGTATTTAATTATTATTTTTATTCCATTTTTGTTTTAATTGTTGTTGTTGTTTAAATGCTTTGTAGAATATTTGCACAGCAACTACATCCTGGGCCGTGGAAAGAGTATGGACGTGATGATCTCAACGTAAGACGTTTTCTTGTTGCATCACTAAATTCCATTTTAGATATTCAACCACATCGTTTATTTTTGAATAATTATAACATGTTTATTTCAATTTAACTCAACAGGGTTCTCCAAGGCAGGATTGTTCAAATAACTGTTGAGTGTTTGTGTTGAAGAATTGTTTAACAATAAGAAATGTTTATTTTCCTTGATAGCTTTGTCAGATTGCTGTCTTTCATTGTTAATTTATTTTTTAGTTTATGAGCAAAATCAATATCCAACAAACTTAAGATATTGATACAATCAAACAAAATAATTTAAAGCTCATTACTATTGTTTATGTCTGTTTTGATGTAACTTGCTATTAATGTTACAGTACGCACTCTATGTTGTAATGGGAGGCGTCTTTGATTTTGCTGAGGTGAGCTATCAAAACTAATGATTTGAGGAAAAGTTTATTCTCAAAGGGTGATTGCGATTTACATTAAGCATATTTTCCAGTCTGACATGGCTGCAGTAAGGAGATGGTGGTGCTTGCTCCTGCTAACAAATAAACCTGTGAAGTAAGCTCATTTCCAAGTTCTTCCAATAAATAAACATATTTATTAGTAGTAGGTGATGGAGGAGTAGAAGTAGCAGTTTTTTATCCTCTCTTTATTTATGTTGATTTGCACAGTATTTGGTGTTTTATGGTGATTTTTCCCCCCTCCTGTGTGGAGTAAATACTTTCTAGGGAAACTAGTTCACTTGTTTTTTTTGTTTTGTTTGGTTTTTATATATAATTTAAGATCGGATGCTGAAAGAAAGCTACTCAGAAAAAGGCGCAAAGAAATGAAAACAGGTATAACTTTAATTAAAATAGGTTTGTAACAACTGATCTGACAACTGATGATAAAATGTTCAAGTTCCTTTTTCCATAAATATTTCATGATTGATGTACAGTATTTGTGTGAACTTTCTTTTTCTTTCTTTCTTTCTTTCTTTTTAACATTATAAATGTATGCTATTATTTGACTAGTATTTTATATTGAATAATATTAACCAATTTCTTTTTCAGCAGATGCCACCTGAGATCCTGAGACACATCCTCATGAATGTGGTCAAAGAAGATGGAGATGTGGCTTTCTTCAGACTGTCTTTGACATGCTGGCTTTTCCATGTTGTTGTTTGTGATGCATCATTCAGAAAAGACGTTCATTTTGCCTGGATAGACAGTAAGTTTTCATTTTATTTTATTTTTTTATATTTTTACCAGTAGATGATAGTTGCATTTTAAGCTTTGCTCAGAACTTTTTTATTGCTTTAAATCTCTTTCTTACAATAGGTGTTGTCAACTGTGCTATACTGGAGATGGAAGGAAATGAATCCTTCGTGCATTTTACTCGACCAAAGAGTTTAAAGGTTACTGCTCAGCAGACTGCTTTATCTGTGACAATCACTATAGCCCCAAGGACAACAATTAACAAAGTTAAATATAAATGGTCACTTGAGTGACAACTGCTTGATCTGACTGCTGTGATCAGTTTATATTAAATTTAAATTCAGGTTTTTTTTTTTTTTTTATTATTAATAAATGTACTTTAATAATGTACAAATTAAGAGGAATCTTATGTACAGATCACTGTTGAAAACCAGACAAAATATCATTTTATATATATATATATATATATATATATGACAAGTTTTTTTTTTTTGGTGCTGTTAATATTTTTGCATTATCCCCATGAATGTGTACTGGTATTTTAAGTTGTATACAGACTTTATTGTATTGTACTTTTTAAGATTAAAATTACAGAGACAATTACTTGACTCATTTTTGCTTCCACTCAACAGCAAATATGACCTGAATAAAATAAAATGGCTTTATTTTAAAATGTTCTACGCATTAAAAAAACTACTTGCATTGACATTATGCTATTAATCCATCAAATATAGGTTTAAAAACTCTAAAATCATGTGATTTAAAATGTTGTCCAGACAACTATTTTGCATGTGTTTAGAGAAACTGTAAATAATATAGATCTTTAAATAAATGTAAATAATTACTTATTACCATTCATCAGTGCTACTACTATAGAGGTTAGAACATCATCTTAATACAATATTGAGTTCGGTAGTGCGCATGCGTACATGACGTCACCAAAACACCACCGCGCATGCGCGTGACAACGTCCAGTACGTATTGGATCTGATCCAGCTACGTCATCGTGCTACAGGCTGCAGCGAGGACTTCTTGGAAGAACGGGAGTTTGTGTGGAAACAAACGGCTGCCGTGGGGAGCTCCAAGATGGCGCCGTGGATGGTCGTGTTTCTCTAAGCTGAGAAATAAATCGGGTTTTTCTCACAAATGATTATATAAATTTCAGAAAGTTGCAAACTGTTATCTAAAGGTTGTTATTGACTGTTGAATTTAATCAAATATTGACATTGGAGCGTCGAAAAGGATTGTAAATCACAAAATCAACCGCTTCGCTACAGTTCAAAACATGGATGGGGATCTTGGCGCAGAGATGGAGATTGACACTACGCAAGAGAAGAGAAACTTTAACGATACTCACTCGTATGCCTGTAAAGTAAAAAACGGAGGAATTTGTGATTCCTGTCCAAATACACCAAGCAAAAATCAACCTCCCAAAAGACAAAAAAGTGTTGTCGTCTCATCTTCCAAACAAAGTGAACTCTCTTTGAGTGACGTGCAGGAGAATATCATCCGAATTCTCTCTGAAAAGATCAATGTGAGATCCGACCAGATTGAAAGAATGGTTAAGGAGAATTCTTCCAACATTGAGGCCTTAGGCAAATCTCTTACCTCAGTTCATGATGATGTAATGGTTCTGCAGAAAGAAAATGAAAACCTGAAAAATGCGAATGCTGTCCTAGAAAAAAAGTTCAATGAAATGAACACGAAAATTCACGACCAGGAACGTTACAGCCGCAGATGGTGCCTGCGTTTATACGGACTGTCGGAGCAATCTACTGAAAACGTTAAAATGAGAGTCATGTAAGTATGCAAAGCGGTGGCCTCGGATACGGATAAACGTGCAGTGATCGATGCTCTGGATGTTGCACACCGACTTGGCAGACTCAAAACATCCGATGATGGTAGGAAAGTGAAACCAAGGCCGGTGATCCTGAGATTCATTTCTCGAACAGCGAGAGATTTCATTTGGAAAAACTCAAAAAATAACGAATATCTAACCAGCAAGGGGCTGCGGTTTAAGGAAGACTTGTCTGCTTTCGACATAGAAGCTCGGAATCGTCTCTGGCCGGCTGTAGAGCAAGAAAGGAAGGCAAGAATGCATACTTCAGCGGAGCGAGGGCTTTCGTTGACGGGAAAGAGATTCGTCCTGAAGGCAACGGTACTACATAGAGTCGGTCGTCTTGTTGCAGTTGGCGGTATTTTCAATGTTAAAATGAATCTCCTTTGTTAATAAATAAGTGGTTGCTTTTGTGTTCAAAACTCGACTAGTATTATAATTGGACGCACTTTAAGTTTTATTTGATTGTTTGCAACTGTTAAAATTCTTGGCAGTCATATGTGAGAATCCCATTATGTTAAAGTTTAAAGTTCCAGGTTTATTCTTACTCTTGTGGTCCTTTCAGTAATCCTTTGGACTTATGTCTCTTTCTTTATTTTCTATCAATGCCAGAGGTATTCGTGATATCCTAAAGAGAAAAGCTTTGTTTTTGTTTTGCAAACGGAAATTTGTAGATTTTTGTTTAATTCAGGAAACGCATGCATGTTCTTCAGATACAGTGTTTTGGAAAAACCAGTGGGGAAAAGAAATTTGGTTGTCATTTGGCAGCAATCGATCAGCGGGGGTCGCTATTTTACAAGATAAATTTACAGGACAAATACTAAATTACGAAAAAGATGATTTTGGTAGATGGATATTGCTTGTGTTAAATAAGGATAATGAACAATTTGTTTTAGTCAATTGTTATGCCACCAATAACAAAGCGAATAACGAAATACTCTTTTCACATATTGAGTCTAGAATTCAACATTTCATTTTCCTATATCCTTTAGCCAAAGTTATTTGGGGAGGAGATTTCAATACTGTGTTTAATGAAACTATTGATAGATGGCCTCCTAAAAATTGGCCTGGTTCTTCAAGTGAATTGGATAATATATGTTTAAGATTGGGCCTTATCGATGTGTGGAGATATAAGAATCCAGACAGGGAGGAATATACGTGGAGTAACAAGGACTCATCTCTTCATTCTTGTATTGACTACTGGTTAGTGTCTAATGACTTAACTAAAAATGTGACTTCTGTGCTGATAGAACCTTGCATAATGACGGATCATAAAGGAATATTCATAAGAAGTAAATATGGGGCAAGATAAATCAGTCAAAAAAAAGCAGTTATTGGAAATTAAATAATAAATTGCTTGAAAATGAATATTTAAAGATGAAAATTAAACAAATTATTGAAAAATATACAAGAATTGCAAGTTTAGAAAATTCCTATGGAAAGTATTGGGAATTAATGAAATTTGATATTAGAACGGCATTTATTAACCAAGGGAAATTGAAAGCAAAAAATAATAAAATGAAAGAGAATTCAATTGTAGAAGAAATTTTTAAATTGTGTAAAAAGAAAAAGGAAGATTTGACTGATGGTGAATTACAAAAATTAGACTTATTGCAGATTGAATTAGATAATATTTATGAGGATAAAGCTAGAGGAGCATTCATTAGATCCAGACTTAAATGGTTAGAAAAAGGGGAAAAAAATACAAAATATTTTTTTGGCCTCGAAAAAAGAAACGGTGACTTTGCCTCAATCTCAAAATGAATGATTTACAACAAATTAGTAGATAATTCCTCAGTTATTTCAAAATATGTGGCTCAGTTTTTTAGTAATTTGTATTCTTCTACATCAGCTACTTCAAACATTGACGCTTTTTTAACCCTTTAACACGTACGATCACACCGGTGTGATCAGTCTTGTCTGGCCCCAGGAGCGTACGATCACACCGGTGTGATTAGAACGTTCAGTGCATCGCGTGATCAACTGCCAAATTCAAATGTGCGTGCGCGCTTTGGCTGGCGCTAAACCAGAGACGGACGCGCGCAGCGCTTTTCATACATTACATATGCAGTGTTTTCAACCAAATAATGTTTATTGTAGATTTCAGACATTTAAATACACACGAGTACTAACAAAACAATATATTTAGAGTTTGTAAAATACACAATGATGTCTATAGAAGCGGAAATAACAACCCTTTCCATTATAATTAGACGACACGTTTTATTCATATCAGATACACATTGTGAAAGTAACTTTAAAGCTTACTCTATTCTTCCCCAGTTCACCGACTCACTTACTTTCATGTATTTCGGGAGAAGTGGATAAATTCATGGGTTGTAAATCCAACAGATCCGATTCTCCGTGCAGCGCAAACTAACATGGCGGCGCCCATCGCGCATATGGCTCAATTAACATGATCGTTATAAAGGTGTTTAAACTGCAATACACATCCACTTGCACATATTTGTCAATCGGAATATTAGATATTTCATGCTATAGTCAACAAAGTTGTGAGTATTTTGAATAACAAAAGAAAAAATTAAATGAAAGCAGATTATGATTCATACAGTGCTGCAGTGTGTCACATAACAAGCAATGACGCGTCACCATGGAAACCATAAAGCGATACGTTCTAAATAACGGTCGCTTCAAAAAACTCACGCTGGGGGGTCAGCCAGAATATTTAAAACTTACGTGCGAAAGGGTTAAATAGTTTGGCGAGCGATACAATAAAAATAGATCAAAACTTTCAGAATGTGTGTGATAAAGAAATTGACACTGAGGAGTTGAGAGAGTGCATAAACTTGCTTAAAAATAACAAATCTCCAGGCAATGATGGGCTAACAGGAGAATTTTATAAGACATTTTCTGAGGAACTTTTACCTTTTCTGTTATTAGTATTCATAGAAGCTATACAAAATGATGAATTGCCTGTTTCATTAAAACAAGGAGTTATAACACTGATTCCCAAACCTAACAAGGACAAGTTATATATTGAAAATTGGAGGCCCATTAGTTTGCTCAATAATGACAGTAAGTTGTTTGCAATGATTTTTGCTAGGAGATTAAAACAAGGATTAGATAAAATAATTGATATAGAACAATCTGGTTTTATGCAAGGTCGTCATATCAGGAATAATATTAGACTAGTCTTAGATATGATTGATTACAATCACTTTATTGAGGATGACAGTTTTATTTTATTTATCGATTTTTATAAAGCATTTGATACGGTGAACCATAGCTTTATTTTTAAAGTTATAAAATTTTTTGGTTTTGGAGATATGTTTTTGAAAGCAGTTAAAACATTGTATAGTGGATGTAATAGTTCTGTCAAACTCGCTCATGGTACTTCACAAAGGTTTGATATTCATCGTGGCATTAGGCAAGGATGCCCCCTCTCTCCTTTTTTATTTCTGTTAGTCACTCAGGTTTTGGCAATGCATGTTAAAAGAAATCAGTATAATGGTATCACAGCTTTAGGTGTAGAATTTAAGCTTAGCCAGTTTGCTGATGACACTGCAGTTTTTTTGAAAAACAAATTTCAAATACCAAAAATAATTAGATGTATTGAGGCATTCACTGCTGTTTCAGGCCTTAAAATGAATTGTGATAAATCTGTATTGTTTCCCCTTAAAGATTGCTCCTCTATAGAAATAGAGAACATCCCAGTTAAACACCAATTAACATATCTAGGTGTAGTAATTTGTAAAAATGAAAAACAAAGAATTCAGTTAAATTTTGAACCAATTATTAAGAAAACAAGGGAGAAATTTAATTTGTGGTTAATGAGGGATATATCAATATTTGGGAGGGTATTATTGTCAAAGGTGGAAGGTATATCTAGATCTGTGTATATGTCTTTATCATTGAATGTGCCTCCTAAGATTATTAAAGATTTAGATAAGATAATTTATGACTTTATTTGGAGAAAAAAAAAACATTATTTGAAAAAAGAAGTAATTTGTAATCCTAAAGAGCAAGGGGGACTGGAAGTTTTAGATTATAGTACACTTAATGACACTTTCAAAATTAAATGGTTAATAGAGTTTATGGAGAATAGGGAAAATCCTTGGAACATATTCCCTAATTATATATTTAATATTCTTGGAGGCATAGACTTTTTGTTGAAATGTAATTTTTCTGTCGACAAAATTCCCGTTAAATTAGCTAGTTTTCATAGACAAGCCTTGCTAGCATGGAAATTAGTTTACAAGCACAATTTCTCACCCCATAATTATGTCATATGGAATAACAAAGATATACTATTTAAAAACAAATCATTATTCTATCATACTTGGTTCAATGAAGGTATTATGTTAGTAAGACATTGCTTAATTCCCATGGGTATTTGTTGTCATATACAGAATTTCTGCAAAAATTTCAATTTCCAGTTAAACCAAGAGAGTTTGCTATTGTTCTTGATGCGATCCCAAAGAGCGTGACATTACTTTTAAAGAATTCTAGTTCAGTGGAAATCAACATGGATAATTCTTGTCAGAATATTTTCATTGATAATGTCGATGTTCTAAAACAACAGTGTAGTAACAGGGTTATAAGAAATGCTCTTTGTTCTGTGTCTTTTCCTGCTGCAAGATTTTTCTGGTCTTCTTTATTTGGTGATATCTCTTGGGTTAAAGTATGGAAACTTTCAAATAAGTTCTGTATCAATAACAAAATTAGGGAAGTGTCTTACAAAATACTTCATAGAATTTATCCTGCTAAGCATGTTTTGGAAAGATTTAAGCTTGACATTTCTTATACCTGTGAATTTTGTGGACAAGAAAAAGAAACTATTTTGCATCTGTTTTTTCACTGTATTTACACAAGATTATTTTGGAAAGATTTAGAATTCTATATTAATAGAAAACTTGATTGTATGATAGAAATTTGTGTATTTTATGTACTTTTTTATACAGAAAATGAAAATTTGAACTGTAAAGAACTACATATTATACATTTGTTTATTTTATTAGGAAAATACCATATACATAAGAAGAAGTGGGCTCAATGTAAACCAAATTTTTCACATTTTATAAATGACTTCAAATTATATGTAAATCTTTTGGAACAAACCAAAAACAAAAAAGCACTGAAAACATGTAATGCTCTGAAAGCACTAAAATTTATGTAATATTTCTTTTTTTTTTCTTTTCTTTTTTTTCTTCTTCTTCTCTCTTTTTTCCTGGCAGCTAATGTTAATGTGATATGAACATGTGAATATGTAATACCTCTTGTTCTTGTGGCATTGAATAAAAAAAAAAAAAAAAAAAAAAAACTTCTTGAGGAGCTTCACTGATGATGAATCCCAGTGTGGGAGGAGCTGATCTGCCAAAAAAAAAAAAAAAAAAAATCAATTACAGGGTTTGTTTTATATATATAAATGATAACAGAATATAATGAAATAAAATTATTCCAAATATAGATAATGGTAAGAAAAACAGTTAAAAACAGACAAAAATAACTGTTCATATTTGAAGTAAACAAATCCCCTCAGTCTGTTAACAGCAATGAAATGAGCTTTAAGTGTCAATTTACAGCAGATCTGAAGACATCAGCATAATAAATGAGGTGAAAACAGGAACTATTGACATGAAATAAAGAGTGTTTTCAGCAGTTTCTCTGTTGATATTGATGATCCTCAGACTATCAACACTCATTCAACAAGACATTCAGATCATTAGCAGATCATCTCACTTTATTCTGAGTATTTGCTGTTAGAAACTTATTGGAGTCAGGATATATGAGAAAATCCTATAAACTGCTCTAGTGAAAGACAATACCGTTATTTCTCACAACATGACGTGGATAAAACACAAATAACACAAAAACAAACACTAATGACACTCATCTTCATCAACCACTGCTGCTAAATAAGTATGAATTAACTATAACCATGAAACATGGTTTGATTTTATGATAAGATTCATTGTAATAAAGTAGATCTTTAACATGTAACAGTTTTATGTGCAGAAACTGAAAACTCTCCCCGTCTCAGACTCACAAATCCTGCTGGAAAGATCTCATTTTGAGGAAAAACTCTGAGATTTTAGATTTCTACTTAAACTATTTGAAATTTTTGTAAAGCTTTTATTCACTGTATGGACATTAGGGCTGCACGATTAATCGCATGAGATTGTCATGCGTGTCTCGTCAGTAAAGCCGGTTCTGTGATTAGCGGTAAATGTCCATCACCTGCTTTCAAATGGAGCGGCACTTAATATACAGAGCCGTAGTTCGCGGACAAGCTACGCAATATTGCGTTCATATCGCAGATGAATCGCCTTCGATTATGAACGCGATATTGCGTAGCTTGTCCGCGAACTACGGCTCTGTATATTAAGTGCCGCTCCATTTGAAAGCAGGTGATGGACATTTACCGCTAATCACAGAACCGGCTTTACTGACGAGACACGCATGACAATCTCATGCGATTAATCGTGCAGCCCTAATGGACATCATTGCATAAGAACTACTTTGTCACTTTCTGGAACATGTTTTTATTTTTTATTAATATGGTAATTTATCTAAAACTATTATAAATGTTTTGCTTTAATTTAGTATGATGTTGTTATTAAACAGTGTTTTGTTTTGTTTCTGAATGAATCTGCGTTTTGAGCGAATCAATCGGGTGAATCAATTATTCAGATGTGCACTCATAAAGAGAGCCATTTACTTCAATTCCTGAATGAATCAGCCGTTTGAACGAATTGAATGAATTGGAAAGGACTCAATAACTCACTCAATTAAGACATTTAACTTCCACCTACTGGCAGTTTTAAATTCTTTTTTTAGAGTATAACTTCAATAAATAAATCATATTTCTATGATAATAATTAATAATTATCATTTACTCATCCTCATGTTGAATCAAATAAAATATTTAAAGCTACTTTTTGTAATGTCTTTAGATGATGTTTTGGGGATAATTTCTCAGCCAAATTTGACATGTGATTAAATTGTGATTACGTAGTCACTACATTGTGCAATTAATTAAATAAATTAATTTATCTAAAACTAAATGTTTTGTTTTAATTTGGTAAAATATTTAGTAGCAGTGGTTGATGAAGATGAGTGCCATTATTACATGATCTGCTAATATCTGATGTCATTAGTGTTTGTTTTTGTATTATTGGTGTCACATTGTGAGAAATAACAATATTGTCTTTAATTAAAGCAGTTTATAGGATTTTCTCACACACTGTGACTCCAATAATCAGTTTCTAACAGCAAACACTCAGAATAAAATGAGATGATGTGAATGTCTTGTTGAATGAGTGTTGATAGTCTGAGGATCATCAATATTACCAGAGAAACTGCTGAAAACACTCTTTATTTCATGTCAATAGTTCCTGTTTTCACCTCATTTATTATGCTGATGTCTTCAGATCTGCTGTAAATTGACACTTAAAGCTCACAAATCCCCTCATTGCTGTCAACAGACTGAGGGGATTTGTGGACCTCAAATATGAACAATTATTTTTGTCTTTGTGCTTTTAACTGTTTTTCCTTACACTTCTTTACTACTTTTCTAGATATCTGTCCATTACTTTTAATGGAGAAACAGAATAAAGTTCTGAAATTAGCATCAGATTGCTTTACGATAGACCAATATAAATTCTGAATGCATGTTAGTTTATGGGTGAAATACAAAAAGGGTTAATATAGCACAAAAGGGAAACAAGCATATTTCAGGCATATTTAGAATGATAATCAGCTGACAATTAAAATACTCTTTAATTGTCATTTTAAATCTTAAGACTTAGCCACTTTCCTTCAACCCACTAGATTTCACCCATTTGTCAGCAAGAAGTTTTTTAATAATTTAAAAAATAATGAAATTTAATATGAGATATCGTATTCTTTTTAATATGTTTTATTAAGTACAGGTCAAAATAACTGATTCCTTTTAGCATTAAATATATCTGTTACACTAAATGATGATGGCACATTAAAACATTTTGTTTTCACGAAAGTAATTTGAAACATTAAACAGACACACTTCATTTAGTGGGTTTTCAATTTAAAATCACTTTTGTACATTTAATTTGATGCAGACACTACAGTTTGATCTCTAGACTTTAACCCTATAAAAACAAACACAGTAATTGATTTATTTTTGATTTGGGCAGATCAGCTCCTCCAGCCAATCTGCTGTTCAGTCAACAAAGCCCCGCCCACTGCAATGAATTAATGAAGCTCCTCCCATAGCAGTCACATCATCAGTGAAGCTCCTCCCAGTTCATCCTTAAATGTTGGAATATTCCCATCAGAGGAGCACTGAAGCTTCAGGAAGAGCTGAAAACTGGAAATAACATGAGTGATCCAGAACCCTGCAGAATGAAACACACTGAAGAACAAAACAAAGAGGTTGGTGTTTATTCTTCACCTGTTCATGATGAACAACATTCATCAGATCAAACTAAATATTTTACATTTGTTTCATATCTGGTTCACAATTTCCAGGAGTGTTACTAGAATTTAAGCTTTTTTCAATACAGTTTTCAACACTGTTATTTTTAAGAATAAACTGTAAACACCAAAATGTATGAAGTAAATGAACTTTCCAGAATGGCTGACAGGGTTGCGAGTGTAACTTGAGCAAAATCTCTTCTTACAGTAACTTTGGTAACAGGGTTGATGAATGCAGTCATTCATTTGTGTAAAAACTGAGACAATGGATTGAGATGATTCTCTTGTCCTCCCATGATGAGTCCAGATGATGTCACTTCCTGGGCGTCACAGTTTTAAGAAATCCTCTGGTTTTGAAAGGAGGAAAATCATGTCAGAAGTAACAGGGTTGAGTGAATCATGTAAAACACTGATAATAACACATCTAAAGATGTAGTCAGTCTAGACTTTGAGCATGTGAACTTTCTACAGACACGGCAACGGTCGAGATATGATGTGTGATATATTTTTAAAAACATAAATAATAATAATCACTCCAAAATTTGAAAATATGCAATCTTCTACATCTTCTCCACTCCGCAAAATTCACTTGATCTTGTGTTTCTGGTGTCTCACATTCACATGTGCATGAATGGAAGTCAGTGGAAGGAAAAGTCTAGTGTGAACGGCCCTTAATATTTACACAGTTTTAGGCAAATAAATTAAATACTACAGGAATATGCTCTAATGTTTTAAATTAAAAAAATGTGTAAGGCTTGATTTTCCTGCTAAAGCAAAGGCTAAGATAAAACACCCTGCAATAAAACAATAAAACACCCCTGGAGAGAAGATCTCAGAGAAAGAGCACAGGACACGCCTTGACTAAACTTGATCCACCCACCCCTCATTCTTCCTTTCCCCCTGATTTCGTTTTTATACTTTGTATTCTCCTTATAGCATTGTAATATTTGTCTTCAAGCACATTTTGGCATCTTTGTATAGTTTGTATAGTCTCACCAACATAAATAGTCTATAATTAAAAATCTACAATTTTAATGTATGATAAAATCTAATCATATGTTACCAAAAACTTTAAAATTAAAAAGACCCCAAAAATCAATTCTGGCCTGGGTAATTAAATGAAGACAGCAGATCAGCCATTGCAGTATGTCCCACAGTCAGTTATACATTTAACAAGCTTGTTTGCCCATATAAGCTTTATATTATATTAGGTTAGCTAATTTGGCTTGCTGTCCACTGAGGAGGGGCTCGATGAAGCAGCTTCAACTCAAGCTCTGATATACCTGATATACTCTGGTATTTATTGTCTTCTAAATGTCTAATTGTGTAATTGGCATGATACTTTTTTACTTTAAAATAAAATGAATAAAATGAAAAATGAAATCAATTTGTATAAAATGTCAATACTTGATTAATTCTGGACTCTGCATCAAAATGATCTGAATATTTTATAGCAGTTGTCTATCACAGCAAGACTCAATTTTATGACCTTTCACTTCATATTTCTCTCTTTAACTTATTTTGATGTACTGAAAATTTAAATGAATATTTTTTTCTCTCATTTCAGACCTGATGGAAGAAAGCAAGGAGAGTGAAGAACTAAAGACATTTCTAAAGAAAAGAGCCAAGAAATCTTTCACCTGCACTCAGTGTGGAAAGAGTTTCTCAAAGACACAACATCTTGAGGTTCACATGAGAGTTCATACAGGAGAGAAGCCGTTCACATGTGATCAATGTGGGAAGAGCTACAGTCAATCTTCAAGCCTTAAAGCACACATGAGGATCCACACCGGAGAGAGACCGTTCACATGTGATCAGTGTGGGAAGAGCTACACGCTATCATCAAACCTTAAAGAACACATGATGATCCACACCGGAGAGAAGCCACACACATGCAGTCAGTGTGGGAAGAGTTTCACACGATCATCAAGTCTTAAAGCACACATGAGGATCCACACCAGAGCGAGACCGTTCACATGTGATCAGTGTGACAAAACATTTCTAAAGTCATCAAACCTGAAGAGACACCTGACAGTTCATACAAAGGAGAAGACACATTCATGTTTTGTGTGTTCAAAGAGTTTTTCACTGCTGTATAATTTACAAGAACATGAGAAAACACACACTGGTGTGAGAGAGTACATGTGCTTTGAGTGTGAGAAAACTTTTACTACAGCAAACCATTTAAAAGTGCACCAGAGAATTCACACTGGAGAAAAACCTTACAATTGTTCACACTGTGACAAGAGATTTAGTCAGTTATCAACTCTGAAAGCACATGAGAGGATCCACACTGGAGAAAAACCTTACAAGTGTTCACACTGTGACAAGAGATTCAGTCAGTCAGGAACACTGAAAACACATGAGAGGATGCATCGAGAGGTGACTTGTGCGGACTTGAGACAGCCAGGTATCCCAGAATGCATCACGCACTAACCAGCAAGCGTCATTAGTAAAGCAGAAAACCTGTGTAATTTAAACATATTACTGTTATTATGTCATGATATGTAAAATTAAGTGTTCAGGCATGTAGGAATGTACTGGTTTAAAAAGCTCAAATTTGTGCTTTATTGATAAAAAGAAGCACCTATTTGGAGTTGTGAGATCCAGGCAATCACCGGGCGCTCAGCGCTCATGTACCCCACCGAGAACAGCCTAACCTCAGCTAATCCTTCTGACGTTTGGCTCTGACGCTGGTTGGTTTGGTTGACGCTGGCTCTCATGACTCTGTAGTGGTTAAAGATAATATAATTCATCTTTTGTAAATCTAATGGGTGATCTTTGGTCTCATAAATGTATAATTTGTTGAACTAAAAGTTTAATCTCATAACTTCATATAGTTAGGCATTATAGTTTACTGTTGTAGCCTACTAGAGCGCTGGTTTTGTATGTTTGACTGAATTGTTTGCTTTATTTTTAATTGTAACTTCTTATACCTATTGCTTGTACTTTTATAATGGGTATTTGGCTATTGTTGGCCATTAAAACTGACATTTAACAAAAAGAGTCAGGGGTGTGTTTTATATTTCCAGACTATATGCACATATTGCCACATATGGTTAATATTTTTAAAATGGAAATGAAAAGTGGAAGAGCTGTGCTTTATAGTTCGTTTGGTAATAACTATACATGCAGTGAAGACTGTAACACTGCCTAAATAAGGCGGGCTACACAAATAAAGTTTGTTATTTTCCCTCCTAAAACTGTTTGAATGAGTGCAGATACAACAAATAACCACAAAACAAAGAATAAATGCCAACCCAGAGTGTATCATACAAGATGAAACAGAAAAGCAGTATATAAAAATGTATACAGTGGTGTGAAAAAGTGCTTGCCCCTTCCTGATTTTTTAATTTTTTTGCATGTTTGTCACACTTTTAATGTTTAAGATCAAACTAATTTAAATATGAATCAAAGATAACACAAGTAAGCACAACATGCAGTTTTTATTATGAAGGGAAAACAAAATCCAAACCCACATGGCCCTGTGTGAAAAAGTGCATGCCCCCGCTGTTGAAACATAACTTAACTGTGGTTTATCACACCTGAGTTCAGTTTCTCTAGCCACATCCAGGCCTGATTACTGCCACACCTGTTCACAATCAAGAAATCACTTAAATAGGACCTGCCTGACAAAGTGAAGTAGACCAAAAGATCCTCAAAAGCTACACATCATGTTGAGATACAAAGAAATTCAGGAACAAATGAGAAAGAAAGTAATTGAGATCTATCAGTCTGGAAAAGGTTATAAAGCCATTTCTAAAGCTTTTGGACTCAAGCGAATCACAGTGAGAACCATTATCCACAAATGGCGAAAACATGGAACAATGGTGAACCTTCCCAGGAGTGGCCGGCCAGCCGACCAAAATTACCCCAAGAGCACAGCGACGATTCATCCAAGAGGTCACAAAACACCCCACAAAAACATCCAAAGAACTGCAGGCTTCACTTGCCTCAGTTAAGGTCAGTGTTCATGACTCCACCATAAGAAAGAGACTGTGCAAAAATGGCCGGCATGGCAGAGTTCCAAGACGAAAACCGCTGCTGAGGAAAAGGAACATAAAGGCTCGTCTCAGTTTTGCCAGAAAACATCTTGATGATTTTGGGAAAACACTTGGTGGACTGACAAGACAAATGTTGAACTTTTTGGAAGGTGTGTGTCTCATTACGTCTGGTGTAAAAGTAACACAGCATTTCAGAAAAAGAACATCATACTAACAGTAAAATATGGTGGTGGTAGTGTGATGGTCTGGGGCTGTTTTGGTTCTTCAGGACCTGGAAGACTTGGCGTGATAAATGGAACCATGAATTCTGCTGTCTACCAAAAAATCCTGAAGGACAATGTCCGGCCATCTGTTTGTGACCTCAAGCTGAATTGAACTTGGGTTCTGCAGGACAATGATCCAAAACACACCAGCAAGTCCACCTCTGATTGGCTGAAGAAAAACAAAATGAAGACTTTGGAGTGGCCTAGTGAAAATCCTGACCTCAGTCCTATTGAGATGCTGTGTCATGACCTAAAAAAGGCGATTCATGCTCTCAAACCCTCCAATGTGGCTGAATTACAACAGTTCTGCAAAGATGAGTGGGCCAAAATTCCTCCACAGCACTGTATGACTCATTGCAAGTTATCACAAATGCTTGATTGCAGTTGTTGCTGCTAAGGGTGGTCCAACCAGTTATTAGGTTTAGGGGGCAAGCACTTTTTCACACAGGGCCATGTGGGATTGGATTTAGTTTTCCCTTCATAATAAAAACCTTCATTTAAATACTCCATATTGTGTTTGTTCGTGTTATCTTTGATTAATACTTAAATAGGTTTGATGATGTAAAACATTAAAGTAAAAAAAAAATTTAAAAAATCAGGAAGGGGCCAAGAACTTTTTTTCACACCACTGTATGTGTGTGTACAAGATTGTCCTTTTAAGTCGGTTTGAGTTCGGGAACATGTTGAGGAACACCACTGTCCTGTGACGAAGTCCAAGGAAAATTAATCCCACCAGGTTGGATATTTCCACAAGGATAAATAAACAGTTACAGACAAAAACAGGGAGTGAGAATGGCGCAATCGCGTTTAATTATCCAAAGAGAGCATTTTGAGTGTTGCTCCAGAATGCTGGTAAGTCCACTTCTTTTATGGGAAATGTCATGATCCTGATTACATCATAGGGATTCCCTGATGAGTTGTGGCGGAACTATCGCGAGACAAAAAAAGGAACACAAACACTTGACGTTTTAATATCTAAAAAACAAAGCAGCACAAACAAATTTTTTTATGGCACAAACCAGCACAAACGGAGACTATTTTGCCGATATTTTGCGTTGGGTGGGGGGCCAGTTTCACACAGTTATTTTACCTACATCATCAAGTTTTGTTTGTATAAACCATTTCCTTAAAGATAATTTTGTTTTGTAAAAATTGTATCTTAATTTTAATCAATGTTTCATCAACCAATTGCCTGGATTTAATAAATAAGAAGCAAATATAGCAGACAACCATGACGGAGGCGCCGGCGCGATCACTTGAACATGAATTTGCACGTTCTCTCTAGGCGCATCCACTGCAGAGATGAGAGTCAGAACCAGCAATTAATATTAGAAGAAAATTGTTATAACAAAAATCTGTTAGCTGGGGACAAGTATCTTTGAATTTGTCACGTGTTTTTATTTATTTTATTATTTATTTTAGCTTGGAGGGCATGGAACCACTCAGTGGAACAGAGGATAACTCCCAGGAGACAAATAAATGGAGAAAAACACAAAATGTTTTTCAACCATTTATAATCACTTTGGACCAGAAACAATGGAATAAAATATGTCCATTGCCAGGTTCCACAAAACTGAGAAAGCCATGGAGTGATTATTTATATGAAGGCTTCAAGAAAAAAAAATCCTTGCTGTACACGTTCGTTTAAATATCAGCATGTTAAACCTACACCTAGGTAAAATCCTACAAAAAATGGGTGAAAAAAAGTTTAGGCCAGCAACTCACTTAAAACAAGGCAAAATTGCACAGTCACTGACCCATGGCCCCAGTGAGTTTTTTGTTTACGAAAAGCTTGTATCAACACCCACAGAAGAGATACTGGCCGGAAATATGAGCAGCTGCCTTAACAGAAATGTGCTGAAGGTAATAAGCTCAGAGGTTAGAGAAAAACAGAAGTTCCACAGTGACATGCTGATTGATGTACACCTTACTCAGGTCACAGTGTGACAGGTCACAGATCACTCGATTGCTCCTGTCTGCCTCTCTGCTCAGTGTTTTGCTTGCCTGCTGTCTGACCTACGCTCGAAGCTTCGTGGAGTTTATCCTAAATCCTTCTCTTTATTCCTATTCACATAATATAACTTTCTTATTTTTCACTAGATTACTTAACCTATTGCATAGTATTACTAAACGGAATGATTTATTACTAGTAATCTACCAGCGTAATCACCTAGTGTCAGCCATAGCCCGCTAGCCTGCTAGCTACCGTCTATTTTTTTCCTCTAAACTAACCTTCCTTGTCGATCTAATGGCGGATTTATCCGATGTATGTTATTCTGATCTGTCCTCGCCAGATCGGGAAGCTGTGGAGACTCTGCTGCCCGGCATTCACAGATCCACCGTGAGGTACAGCGTCCCGCACATCACCCTTGCCCCAGGCACCGGCAAGCGACCGAGACATCCAGCTAGCGAGTCCCGTGTGCGATGCAGCTTTTCGGACGGCGACGGACAGACTACTCTACAAAAACACGGTCAGTCATGTCCGACGATTATCATGTGTATTAAATGCAACATGTACAGCTTAGCTCTTTCTGTCAGCAGTGACACTTACACATGTGATAAATGCAGGGATATTGTCAGGCTGACAGAGAGAATCTCAGAATTAGAGACACGCATCCAAACTTTAATTGAGGATAGTGAGAATGAAAGGGCCTTAGATACTGCTTTGGATGCGACTAGCCTAGTAAACACTGCACATTCGGTTCCGGTTGTAGAAGCCACGCAGCAGGCTAACTGGGTGACTGTGAGGCGGCATAGTGGTAAGAACAAACACCACTCTTCCGTTCCGATTAGAACATCAAACAGGTTCTCCCCACTCAGTGACGCACCCACTGAGAATCCTGTTGAAAGTGCCCTAGTTATTGGCGATTCTATTACACGGAACGTGAAAATAGAGACACCAGCCACCATAGTCACATGTTTGCCGGGGGCCAGAGCACCTGACATCAAAGCAAATTTAAAAGCGCTGGCTAATGCTAAACGTAAATATTCTAAAATCATTATCCACGTCGGCACAAATGATGTTCGACTTCGCCAGTCGGACATCACTAAAATTAACATTAAAGAGGTGTGTGAACTCGCAAATTCAATGTCAGCAGAAGTAATTTGTTCTGGCCCTCTTCCTGTTCGTCGGAGTGATGAGATAGTTAGCAGGTTATCATCACTCAATGGCTGGCTGTCTAAGTGGTGTCCGCAGAATAATATAGGTTTCATAGACAATTGGAAAAGCTTTTGGGGCAGACCTGATCTGTTGAAAAGAGATGGTATTCATCCCTCCCGGGATGGTGCTGCTCTTCTATCTAGAAATTTGGCAAATAGTCTTAGAGCTAAACCATGACAAACCAGGGCCCAGATCAGGACGCAGACAAACTGGCTAAACCGACCGTCTGCTAGCTGCCTCACGTCACAGAACTCAAATAATTCACAGCACATAGAAACTCTTTCACCTAGATATTATCACATAGAGACTGTGTCTGTACCTCGAACTAGTAAATACAAAAAACTTCCGAAACCTTTTAAGGGTAAAAATTTAATTGATGTTCAAAAAATGAAAATCACAGATAAATTAGATAAACAAATGATAAAGCTTGGGCTACTGAATATTAGATCTATTTCTTCAAAAGCACTTATTGTAAATGAAATTATCACAGAAAATAAACTAGACTTGCTGTGTTTGACAGAAACCTGGCTAAAACCAGACGATTACATTATTTTAAATGAGTCTAGTCCTCAAGGTTATGACTATCGACACAATCCTCGACAGAAAGGCAAAGGGGGAGGTGTTGCTGTAATTTATAGTAATATATTCAGAATCATTCAAAAGAATTTCAAATATAACTCCTTTGAAGTGATGGTGCTTTATGTAACATTATGTAAGTTGACATTTGTGCTGGCTACTGTATACAGGCCACCAGGGCACCATACTGACTTTATCAAAGAATTTGCTGATTTTCTATCAGAGTTAGTACTGGCTGCGGATAAAGTCCTTGTTGTTGGTGATTTTAATATCCATGTAGATAATAATAAAGACGCATTTGGATTGGCATTTGCAGACATTTTAAACTCTATTGGAGTTAGACAACACGTGTCAGGACCCACTCATTGTCGTAATCATACCTTAGATCTAATACTGTCGCATGGAATTGATATTGATGCTGTTGAAATTCTACAGCAGAGCGATGATATATCAGATCATTATTTAGTGTCGTGTATAATACAGTTAGCCAAGGCTACAAAACCACCACCCAGCCATAAATATGGTAGAACCATCACGTCTACCACTAAAGATTGCTTTATAAATAATCTCCCCGAGCAGTTTCATCGCCTTAGTATACCTGACAACTTAGAAGAACTCGATGCTGCAACAGAAACTATTGGCTCTCTCTTTTCCAGCACATTAGATGCAGTCGCTCCTTTACGTCTAAAGAAGATTAAGGAAACTAATCCAACGCCGTGGTATGATGAGCACACTCAGGCTCTAAAACGAGCTGTGAGAAAAGCTGAACGTAGTTGGAAGAAAACAAAAGTAGAAGTTTTTCGCCTTTCGTGGAAAGAAAAAATGATTGAGTACAGAACGGCTATAAGAAATGCTAGATCTACTTATTTTTCAAATCTCTTAATAGAAAACAAACATAATCCTAGGTACTTATTTGACACAGTGGCTAAATTAACTAGAAACAGAGATTCAACTGCTGACGTTTCCAAAGAGCACAGCAGTAATGACTTTATGAACTTCTTTACTTGCAAGATTGACAATATTAGAGAGAAAATTATAAACATGCAACCGTCTACAGTTTCGCTTCAGACAGTGCACTGTAGTGTCCCTGAGGTAAAACTAGAATCATTCGCCGCTATAGGAGAGGAAGAATTATCTAAACTTATCAAATCATCAAAATCAACAACATGTATGTTAGACCCAATGCCGACTAAACTACTGAAAGAAATGCTTCCAGAGGTCGTAGGTCCACTTCTTGATATAATTAATTAATCGTTAACACTAGGATACGTGCCAAAAACTTTTAAGCAGGCTATTATTAAACCTCTTATTAAAAAACCTCAACTAGATCCGAGAGATTTAGTAAATTACAGGCCAATCTCGAATCGACCTTTTCTGTCAAAGATACTAGAAAAGGCAGTTTCAACACAACTGTGCTCCTTTTTAGAAAGAAATGGAATCTGTGAGGATTTCCAGTCAGGATTAAGACCGTACCATAGTACTGAGACTGCTCTCGTTAGAGTTACAAACGATCGACTCTTATCATCCGATCGTGGCTGTATTTCTCTATTAGTGTTATTAGATCTCAGTGCTGCTTTTGACACTATCGATCACAACATTCTTTTAAAAAGACTTGAAAACTATATTGGCATTAGTGAAATTGCTTTGGCATGGTTCAAATCTTACTTATCTGACCGTTATCAGTCTGTAGTAGTTAATGAAGAGATGTCGTATCGATCACAAGTTCAATATGGAGTACCACAAGGCTCAGTACTAGGACCGTTGCTTTTCACTCTGTACATGCTGCCCTTAGGAGAGATAATTAGGAAGCATGGTGTTAGTTTTCACTGCTATGCTGACGATACTCAGCTCTATATTTCCTCGCGCCCTGACGAAACCTACAAATTCACAAAACTAACAGAATGCATAGCTGACATTAAAAACTGGATGACAAGAAATTTCTTATTATTAAATTCAGAAAAAACTGATATCCTAATCTTTGGACCAAAAACTTCCTCACGAAAAAACCTTGAATACTCTCTAACACTTGACAGGTGCTCCATTAAATCTTCGTCCTCAGTTAGGAACCTGGGTGTGCTCTTTGATACCAATCTTTCATTTGAAAGTCATGTTTCTAGTATCTGTAAAACCGCCTTCTTCCATCTAAAAAATATATCTAAATTACGACATATGCTCTCAATGACAAATGCGGAACAGTTGGTTCATGCATTCATGACCTCAAGACTAGATTACTGTAACGCTCTACTGGGTGGTTGTTCTGCTCGGCTTTTAAACAGACTACAGTTGGTCCAAAATGCGGCAGCTAGAGTTCTTACTAGAACCAGAAAGTATGACCATATTAGCCCAGTTCTGTCAACATTACATTGGCTCCCTATTAAACATCGTATAGATTTTAAAATCTTGCTACTTACTTATAAAGCTCTAAATGGTTTAGCTCCCCAGTATCTAAGCGAGCTCTTGGTGCATTATAGTCCTTCACGTCTATTGCGATCTCAGAATTCAGGCCAGCTGATAATACCTAGAATATCAAAATCAACCGCAGGCAGTAGATCCTTTTCCTATTTAGCACCTAAACTCTGGAACAATCTTCCTAGCATTGTTCGGGAAGCAGACACACTCTGTCAGTTTAAATCTAGACTAAAAACACATCTCTTTGCTCTTGCATACACATGACACATTATCAATACATTAACATTTTTCAAATCCGTTAAAGGATTGTTACGCTGCAATAATTAGGTCGGCCGGAACCGAGAACATTTCCTATAACACTAGTTATACCTGTACATCAGAATAAGAATGGCATCTACGCTAATATCAGTCTCTCTGCTTATCCTGAGGTTTGCCGGGTGCTGGATCCAGGCCGTATCCAGATCAGATGGAGAACCTGTGTCTGGACCTGACTACAACGTAGCCCAGGAGACAATGGGCCTACAGATCCAGTTCTGGCTGCATCTATAATTCAGATTTTTAATCTCCGTATCCGCTTACATATATTTATATATAATCTATTTTTAATCTCTATAATAAAAATGTATAATTCAGATTTTGATCTCCATATCCATTTACATATATTATATATATCTTCCAAGGGGTTTTTTCCCTCCTAGGACTGTTTTCCCAGTGTTAGCACACTGGGTTTTTCTCCTAGGGGTTTTTTTCCACCCCTATGAGTCAGCCGACATTGGCTTAATGTAGCACCATCTTGTATATGTTACATATTACCACGCTTGCTTGTACAGCTTATTTTTAACCACTTCTCTTTTTTCTGTGCTTCTAATATGTAAAGCTGCTTTGAAACAATTACCAATTGTAAAAAGCGCTATATAAATAAATTTGACTTGACTTGACATTTATTTTTGCTTAATGATCAGAATAGTTTACGTTCATCTTTTTACGAGCTCACATGTCACAACATATTGTGATCTTGTTGGTCAGCTATTTCCAGTATTGAAATGTTTTATGTTTTTAAAGTAGAAAATGATTATAAATATGGCAGATTTTGGTCATAGTACATTTATTTTCATTATTGGTACTGGCCATCATATACATAAAAAAAGAGTAGACAGCCCCAGTTGTCAAGGCAGCATCTACCCTTCATTTATGTCTATGCCAGTCAGTTCTTTGTAGTTATTGGTCAAATCTCTTCTGGGCAATTTGTGTTTACAGAAATGTCATCTCTGGTTCCATGTAATTTATTATAGCTCTGCCAAAGGGGGGGCCATTGGTCCATCACCCTACAGAGGCCATACACCCAGCCCATCACTGTATGACCTCAACACCTCTGGTCCATCACCTGGTGGAGGCCATACACCCAGCCCATCACCGTACAGCCTCAACACCTCTGGTCCATCACCTGGTGGAGGCCATACACCCAGCCCATCACTGTATGACCTCAACACCTCTGGTCCATCACCTGGTGGAGGCCATACACCCAGTCCATCACTATATGACCTCAACACCTCTGGTCCATCACCTGGTGGAGGCCATACACCCAGCCCATCACCGTACAGCCTCAACACCTCTGGTCCATCACCTGGTGGAGGCCATACACCCAGCCCATCACCGTACAGCCTCAACACCTCTGGTCCATCACCTGGTGGAGGCCATACACCCAGCCCATCACCGTACAGCCTCAACACCTCTGGTCCATCACCTGGTGGAGGCCATACACCCAGCCCATCACCGTACAGCCTCAACACCTCTGGTCCATCACCTGGTGGAGGCCATACACCCAGCCCATCACCGTACAGCCTCAACACCTCTGGTCCATCACCTGGTGGAGGCCATACACCCAGCCCATCACCGTACAGCCTCAACACCTCTGGTCCATCACCTGGTGGAGGCCATACACCCAGCCCATCACTGTATGACCTCAACACCTCTGTCCACACCTGGTGGAGGCCTCACCCACACCTGTATGACTCAACACCTCTGGTCCATCACCTGGTGGAGACCATACACCCAGCCATACACCCAACACCTCTGCCCATGGTGGAGGCACCGTACAGCCTCAACACCTCTGGTCCATCACCTGGTGGAGGCCATACACCCAGCCCATCACCGTACAGCCTCAACACCTCTGGTCCATCACCTGGTGGAGGCCATACACCCAGCCCATCACCGTACAGCCTCACACCTGTATCACCTGGTGGACCTCAACACCTCAGCCTCAACACCTCTGGTCCATCACCTGGTGGAGGCCATACATCCAGTCCATCACTGTATGACCTCAACACCTCTGGTCCATCACCTGGTGGAGGCCATACATCCAGTCCATCCCTGTATGACCTCAACACCTCTGGTCCATCACCTGGTGAAGGCCATACACCCAGCCCATCACCGTACAGCCTCAACACCTCTGGTCCATCACCTGGCAGAGGCCATGCAGCCAGCCCGCAAGAAAACGCATGGACACCATGTCAGGATTGACATTTTTCACTTTCCTTTATTGTGATATACAGGTGCTGGTCATATAATTAGAATATCATCAAAAATTTAATTTATATCAGTAATTCCATTCAAAAAGTGAAACTTGTATAATGTATACATTCATTCCACACAGACTGATATATATCAAGTGTTTTATTTCTTTTAATTTTGATGATTATAACTGACAACTAATGAATTCTCCGCATATATTTAGTCGTGGCAAAGTGTTTTTTAATTGTCGATTTCTGTTTATGTTTGACAACTATATTGCACATCTTTCAAAACAGTTTACCCCCACTTTCGTAAAGAACTCCTAGGGGGTTTTGCACAAAACTAGGATAAGGGATTAAGCTGGGATTTTCCAGTTATCCTGGATGAATTTAGTCTTGACTTGTTTGCACAAAAGCAGAGGCACCTTAGTTACCATGGAGATTTATTCTGTGCAGCTAGCCTGCTCCAGACCAGACTAACAGCCAGGATTTATTAATCCTGGGGCCTTTTCTGTTCACTCAGCAGTAGTTTTATCTTATTGTTATCAGCCTGTATTAAAATACAGTAGGTGCATAATTGATGTTCAGTTAAGCACTATTACTATTTAAAGTTGTGACCAAGCCAAGATGCACATACTAGACTTGGTCAAGCCTCGCTTTTTCAGTTATCCTGGATTTGTTAAATTCTACTTTTGTGCAATAGCCCCCTGGATACTGTTTTTCACCACCTTTTGCTGTCATTTTTGTAGGCAAATGTGAGACATTGGTAGCACACATACATGTCTGCGGCGTCTTCTGAACAAAACAAGGAAGTGAGTTTGCTAACGTATGACAACGCCCTTTTTCGCCCTTTGAATTTGCGTTAATAGTTGCGATCGCGAAATCCTGGAGGAACTGATTAGGTTTTGCAAACCCACCTCCTCCCCAGCATCCACCTTTGAGCTCTGTCTTCATGTCTTCATGTCTCCCCTGCAGGGGGTCTGCTTCATTCCCTGTAATGTCTTGCAAAGCAGATCATTCAGGGAACAAATTACTGAGTCAGAGCCTGATGCCAAACCTGCTGCATCCATGCTCAAGGATGCTGTGCTTCAGCTTGCAATGCTTATAAATTATTTGTTCTAATTTCAGAGTTGTCTGACTAAACTGTCAGAATAGAAGTTTAAAACCAGAAATGAAGTTTTATCCAGTATCACTTAATAGCACCTTTAAGGATAACACTGTCATTTTATTTATATTCATGATTGGCCAAAAAAATCGTACTTGCTGATTTGCAATTCTCTGAACTGAAATGGACGTCTCACGGTGTTATTTCCTTTTAACCTGAAGTGCAGTTGTATATGGTCTATGTGGTAATTTTTTTTTTGTCAAATTACTCATGACAGATTTTAATGCTCTTGTCTTACAGCTTATGTCCTGAGATGTGCAACTCTACCGGACTGGGAACCAATTGAGATGAACACCATCAACGACAACAACTCCTATTGGCCATTCACCTCCGGTTCAACCTCGGAGTTGGTACATTCCCTTTCCGGTTGTTGATATTTGTAAATTTGTCTTGGTGTTTGTAAAAGTGTGTTCTTGGTAATTTGTTTTCTGAAATTTAAATTTGTTTCGGGACTTGTAAATGTGTTATGGTAATGTAATTTGTTTTATGATATGTACAAATGTTTTCTAAAATTTAAATTGGTCTCAAGCTCTGTAAAAGTGTTTCAGATTTTGTAATGTTAGTTTGCACCTCCAGGCCACCGTACTTTTCATGTGTGTGTGAGCCAAACATTATTGTTCCATGTGCTAGTCAGTGTTTTATTTTTACAATCTGGAAGTGTTGTACTGTACTAGTGATGTCCCCACACTCTAGCACCTACATCTGAGGAGTGAGCTGAGTTGGTACAAGTGTGCCTTACTATAGTTAGCATTCTAACCAAACCCTGTAATCTTTTCATGTTGGTTTGCACCCCCAGGCCACCATACTTTTCATGTGTGAGCCTAACATTGTTGTTCCACGTATCCCACGTTCCACTTGCTGGTCAGTGTTTTTTGTCTTGAAGTGTTGTACTGGTGTTACACAAATAGTTTTCAACTTTTCAATATTGAGTATTGTTTTACAGTTATTTCTAATTAATAAAGATAATTAATCTTTAAATTGCATTCTCAATTTGTTCTTGTATTTCTCAAATATACCTTGGATATCATTCTCATATATAGCTTCAGTAAGACATTAAAGAGAAATAATCAAGAGATGGAAGAGACGTTGGACACACAATAATAAGATCTCTTTTAAGGCTCATAATTCTCAGATTTGTCTCATAAAAGTCTCAGATTCATCTCATGTTATTCTCTTTAATTCTCCTTCAAATAACCAAGACATAATTGAGATCAGGCGTATACAATTATGAGATCTCCGCTGTTTATCCCACTTCTCAAGTATTGCTCAAATGGTTTTCTCAATTTAACCTCCTTTGTCTTACTGGTGTCTTGTCTCTTTTTAGCTTATGTCTTGCTCCTAAGGGACCCTTAGGAGAAGTAACTCAGAAACAAATGATCACAGAATGATATGAATATGAGAAGCTCAAATTGATCTCAAGAGATGAGATTGAACAACAGATGAGCAACACATTTTTCCTATGGGTATGAAACCACGTTTTCTTTAATGGTTACCAACACGTAGCCTATAGTACAGTACAGAGAATTTCATGTGTGAATTACCAATTCAAATGTGAACAAAAATAAAAGCAATTAAATCTGTTATTATAATTAAAAGATGAAAATTAAAATGACGGGTAATAATAGATTATGACAGATTTTTTACGACCCTGTCCGTCAAAATGACGGACAAAGTTACAGTCTAACGCAACCTCTGGTCATCAGCGTCACTGTCCGGAGCAGAAGGTGGATGCCAACTGCCATAAAACAGTAAAGAAGAAGCAGAAGCAGCGTCACTGCGGAGGATATACAACAGACCCGGAAGAGAAGACAATGCTGAATAAACTCATAGTTTTTGTTATTTTTGGACCAAAATGTATTTTCGATGCTTCAAAAACTTCAAACTAACCCACTGATGTCACATGGACATTTTTATTACCTTTCTGGAGATGGACAGTATACCGTACATACATTTTCAATGGAGGGACAGAAAGCTCTCGGACTAAATATAAAATATCTTAAACTGTGTTCCGAAGATGAACGGAGGTCTTACAGGTTTGGAACGACATGAGGGTGAGTCATTAATGACATAATTTTCATTTTTGGGTGAACTAACCCTTTAACCATAGACATTATGCTATAAGTGCCATGCATTATGTAGACTATGGATTTGAGAATCAATAAGCAAGTGAGCGATTACGGACACAGCAACAGAGTCGACACAGAGAGTCGATTCCTATGCTGGAGTCAACCCCGACTCTGGGGCTATTCAGAGTCGAGGAATTGACTTTTTTGGAGTCGACTCCCCATCACTAATGAGATCCCACCCTCCCTTCAGAGCGCTCTCCAAAGCCACTCCTCCTTCAAAACACATGAAGGCACACACACAGCTACTCCTCAGCAAAGCGTCACACCATTAAACCTCCTCACATCTCAAAGCACATAACATTACAATAATAATGAACGTAAACAATTTAAGAGAGCTCTGAATTGTACCTGACTGCTACAGATTCATTTCGATGTTGGTAATGTTGACATGAAAATGTATACATCTGAGTCTGATGACATTAACAATTCTGATAGAACATCACGTGTTGTGATCTCATAAAAAAAAGTAGTTATGGCATGAATGCAGCATAAGCTCGTTGTTTTGATTCAGGAGGAACTTTTTGTGCTGATTTTTGTGGTGCCCAGTGACTGATGTATGTCTACAGCTCTGTATAGTATGAAACGCACTGATTACGTGTGATGTCTGCGCAAACAGGGTGTGCGAAGGAATCCAAATACAGGCAGGTAGGACATTGTATCATTGCATTTGGACTGAATTAAATGACTGAATGGACATTTTATGATCCTATGCCTTCCACAGACAATAAATAAATATTAGTGCTGTCAATTAAAAAAATCAAATTAATTGCACATTTTTTCTGTAATTAATCGTGATTAAAAACATTGGAGTTTTTAACACTGTTATATTTTAACACAACAAAAGGGAGACTTTTCAGACATGCACGCCAACTTCGCCTTAGCGCCAGTTGCAAGTCAAACGAGCGCGGAAAAGGTGACAAGGGAGCTTCAGTAGAACAACAGTTAACTGGGGTCTGATGAGATGTTGTAGGCTATATGTCAGTAAAACTTAGAAAAACAAACTTTTCTGTCAGTTTTTACACTGTGCTCACAGCGTGCACTCTTCAACTGCATGTACAAATGTGGCAGTGCGTGCTGAATATCTCTTCATCATAAATAAAGCACACAAGAAACTATGAGCATGCAACATGATTGTTATTTCATTTGTTAAGTCATGAAACTACCAAAAAGGAAAGTAAAGCTCCCAAAATGTGCATGCATGAATGTATATTAAATATGCATCACGTTTAAGAACATGTCTCTCAAATGCATGGACTAAAATATTCTGCAATGCAAGATCACAATATAAGGCGCAAATTTTTTAATTTGTAATTAATGCATAAGTAAATGAGAGCACTGTGCACTTGTACTAGAAAATATGTGGTAATTGCATTAATTTGTAAAGTACAAATGGAAATGAAATCATATTTAAATGCATAAAATAACCATTTTTAAAATCTGGCATTATGTGCTGTTGACTTCTTATTTCACATTTTTGCACATGGGGATTCAAAAGAATTTTATTTATTTATAACTCATGCAATTAATTTAAGCCTATTTTGGCAACTAATATAAAGTTAAACATTAGGTGTTTATTTTTTCAGCTGCAAGTTTTAGAAACAGACCTTACAGTCTAACTTAGAATTGTTGAAGAGTTCACTGATTATATAAAATTCAGTGAAGTTTGACTAATTATGTAGTTGCATGTCGCAACCGTAAGTATGCAATGATGGAGAATTTTTAGCGGTTTTGAGAACTAGAAACAGGCTGACTGAGCAATAAACCTAGATAGTGTGAGCACCTATATTAATATATCTAGAGGTGAGGAATAATAAAAAAATTCACTCAATGTTTGTCTAATTCATGACTATCTCAATTACAGTTAAGTAAAAATTAATTGTATTCAGTTGTGTTTGAGGCACTAAAACATTTCAGTACATTATGGTCAAACTCATTTTTTTTTTCTTATTGAAATAATGAAGATTTTTGTGCCACCTTAGACTGGTTGCTGGCCCCTGCCTAGCCACCCCTATGAAAAGATTCTGGCTCCGCCCCTGAAATCCCTACTATATTAGGACATCCACCAAAGAAAATGCATATCACTAAAGAAGATCCATGAACTTAATGGATCACATATTTGGCTGCGGAGTTTAAATGATTTTTAAATTTGAAATGAGGAATTTTATCAAACTTGGATAGTATAAAAAAATTACACCTATTGAATATCCCCATTATGACAGGAATATCAGTGTGCGTGCATGTGTGTGTGTGTGTGTGTGTTTGAAATGTAGACATACATTCACTGTTGTTAAATCTTACACAGAGACAGTTCAGACTCATAAACTCGAAATCCAGCATAGAGGGGTTCAGTGAATGTGGTGCTGAATGTGTGTAAGTGTGTGATTTTGTGTGTGTCAAAGACACTGAAATACGACAGAGTGCCGGCCGACCAGTCTAGATAGACTCCTATTCTGTTAGGCAAAGGTGAAGGGACACCTATGTCTATGAACTTATCATTGTGACAGACAGTAAATCTGTTATTAGAGCAGAACAAAATCCAGGACTTTTCATTGCGTCCAAACCTACAGTCTCTGCCTCCTTTCCTGCTGATTCCTTTATATGACACTGCTATATGAGCCCATTCAAACCATTCAACCTCCCAGTAACAGCGCCGGGTCAGACTCTCCTGACAAAGAACCTGATACCACTCATTAAATCTCTCTGGATGGTCAGAATATGGCTGCTTCTTTGCTTCTTTTACATGTGTAATCTTCCTGTTCTCTTCAGACAGCTTAATGTAGGAGTTTATGGTGTGTAGATCAAGTGTGAGATCACAGGCATCTAAACACAAAAACGGAGAAACATTTCTAACAACAGAACAATTAAGATGAGTGCATGCAGGGTTTGAAATTAACACCCGCCAAGCCACCAAATACGGGTAAAAATCAGCTGTGGCGGGTAACACTGTCAAATCACTAGCCAATTTGGCAGGTTACTTATTTTGTTTACTCACTTTGCTGGGGAAGTTTATGTAAGCCAAATCTGTGCAGATTTAGCGCAAATACTTACCTCTTGAGTCATCATGATTTATAAAATGCAGCGCATTGTGCAGAATCTGCGCATATCTGGCTTAATTGAACATACACGTCACTAGGCAACAAATAACGGCGCTTGTTCATTTGCACTGAAGTAATAGTGAAGATTAAAAAGAAGCATAATAATGTGACGATACATTTGATTAACAGAAAATACATTATTATTTTCGGTAACACTAAGGGTCCAGAATAATGCATTAGTTAAGCATTAGGCAAGGCAAGGCAAGGCAATTTTATTTGTATAGCACATTTCATACACAATGGTAATTCAAAGTGCTTTACATAAAGAACAACCAAATACATAATAATAATGGAACATAAGAAATGGAAGTAACAGTAAAACAGAGAATTTCGCTATCTGGATGGAAGAGCTAGGAAGTTTCAGGGAGTTTTTTTGTTGTCCATCAGAGCAGATCTAAATGGATCTTCCTCACGCAGAGGAATAACTGTTTATATTTGTCAGGTAGCTGTGCGTTTAAACAGTACCCTAACAGACAAATCTTCCTGGATTAACTCTATACAGATCTGCATTCAGGGATAACTAAAACAAAAAATATTTGTCACAGAGCTGCATCAAAGGATAACTAAAAGAAAAACGTACTTCCTAATTCTCCCAGCTCTTTCAACCAGACAGCAAGATAAATGCATTAAAAGTAAGAAAATAAAAAGATGATTCATCAAATATATAAAATGCATTAAAAATGAAATAATAATTTAAAAAATTAAAATAAGAAAAAAAATAAGAAAAAGAAAAAAATAAAGTACAAAGAGTTTGGACATAGCACAGTGCTCAATCAGCAAATGCATAGATAAAAAGATGTGTTTTGAGTCTGGATTTGAATGTGGCTACTGTTGGAGCACACCTGATCTCTTCTGGAAGCTGGTTCCAGTTGCGGCTGGCGTAACAGCTAAAAGCAGACTCTCCTTGCTTTGAGTGAATCCTTGGTATTTCTAACTGATGTGATCCTATTGACCTTAGTGATCTTTTAGGTTTATATTCTGTGAGCATATCTGCAATATATTGAGGTCCTAGACCATTGAGTGATTTATAAACAAGTAACAGTACTTTAAAATCAATTCTAAATGCAACTGGAAGCCAGTGCAAGGACCTGAGGACTGGTGTGATGTGTTCATGTTTTCGGGTTCTGCTCAGAATCCTGGCAGCAGCATTCTGTACGAGCTGCAGCTGTCTTATGGTCTTTTTTGGAAGGCCAGCGAGCAGCCTTAATTAATGATTAACTTGTTCACAATTAAGCATTAGTTAAGAATGAACACACTAGTAATTGATTAACTTTACATTGTAAGGGTAAGAATTATGCATTAGTTAAGCATAAATAAACTAGTAATTAATGATTTACTTGTTCACAATTATTCATTAGATAAGAATGGACACAATAGTAGATAATGATTAACTTAACATATAGTAGGGCATATTAGTTATTATTTACAAATTATTAAACATTTGAAAGATACACATTTATGCTATAAATAAGCATAAATAACCTAGTAATTAATGATTAACTGAATGTACAGTAAACACTTTTTAGTCATTATCTACAACTTAATAAACCATTTATTATTTTTGTGTAGTGATGTAATTATATTTTTGTGCCATTCTATTAAGTTAACCGAACAATAAACTAGTAATTATGCTTAATTACTGATGGTTTTGCAGTTATAAATTGCTAAAATAGTATAATAAAGACAATTTGACCCCCAAAGTGAAAGGTATTAATTAATTAATTAATTAATTAATTAATTATGGCACTTATTGAGTGATATTCAAGATTATTGAGCAGAATAACCCAATAATAAAGGCAAAATTACCATTAATACAGTACAAATAAAGGCAATTTTACCCCCTATTCTAAAGTGAAAGCTAAATTCTCATTAATTATGGCACTTATTGAGTGATATTCAAGTTTATTGAGCAGAATAAGCCAATAATTAAGGTAAAACAGCCCTTACTAAAACAATTATTAATTGTCAGTATTAATACATAACTTTTACAGACACAAAACATATTTTTTTTGTATGTTTGGATAAATGGTGAAAGATACAACATGGACGTATTGGCAACATTTAAACGTAAGAATATTACGTTTTTAGCTACCGCCGAAATACTTACAAATATTTACTAATCTTTTATATCATAAAGATATCTGTATAATTTCCTTTTTACCATTTTATAGATAAATGTTTTATCCCTAAACTCAAACAAATGAATGTACTGGACATTAATATTTAGGAAAATGACACTTTTAGTAACACTATAGCATTAGAAGAATGTTTTGAGACACTAAATCCACTCAAACCTCTAAAGCTACCCATAACTGTTTCTTAAAAATATGTAGAATAGTAGAAAATTAGAAAAACGTAACAGACAGAAAAGTATAACTTAATTTCTTTATTAAGAAAATGTCAAAAGCGATTCCAATAGTAGTCTGAATGATGATGTGTTGCAGTCGCAGTCCTCTTTGGTGATATATAATAGTTTTGTATCAGGTACAGAGCAGAATTTAAGTTATTAATCCATGAAAATGGTATTCTGCTTCACTTCACTTCACGGCATGTCGCAATCTGTGACGAAGCAGGCGAAAGCCAATGAGCGTTGACATCATTGCCGTAAAACGTGTTATGTCAAGCTTTTTGAGGCGGCAATTTTTGGATTCATAATCACTGGATTGACCCAGATGAAGATCAGTGGATAAAGAATTCAATTTGGATCTGTTCCTTGCAGTTGTATGGATTATAAAGATTAAATCGGATTAAATTGACGTCTTTTGTTAATTTATGTTGCATTTTGGTGTATTTTCTAGTCCTATTTCTGAGAAAATGCCTTTTGTGTCCCATGGCGAACAAAATAAGTATTACATGATAAATAATGGTTAGATGATTACAGAAATGTTATTAATTTTAAGGTTTTAAAGTGTAGTTTTGTTTGACGTAATTCTTTGAAACGATTTTGCAGCGAAAGTCAAACAGAGCAAACTGTTTTTACATTTAATAATTTTTAGTGCTGTCAATATTGTACGTTTCAGTGTATGAAAACGTAATTAAATGTACGTGTTGTAGAACCGCACATTGCGTAAAAATACTTGTGCGATCACGTTGCAGAATAACTAAAACCAATAGTATAAATAAGAACCTAGAATAAGGGAATCTCTAGAATAAGGGATCAAATTGCCTTTATTAGTACTGTATTAGTGACAGTTTAGCCATTATTATTGGCTTATTCTGCTCAATAAACTTGAATATCACTCAATAAGTGCCATAATTAATGAGGATTTAGCTTTCATTTTAGAATAGGGGGTCAAATTGCCTTTATTAGTACTGCATTAATGGTAGTTTTGCCTTAATTATTGGCTTATTCTGCTCAATAATCTTGAATATCACTCAATAAGTGCCATAATTAATGTGGATATACCTTTCACTTTGGGGGGTCTTTATTACACTATTTTAGTAATTTATAACTGCAAAATTTAAGCATAATTTAACCAAATTAAGCATAATTACTAGTTTATTGTACAGTTAACTTAATAGAATGGCACAGAAATATAATTACATCACTACACAAAAATAATATATGGTTTATTAAGTTGTAGATAATGACTAAAAGGCATTTACTGTACATTCAGTTAATCATTAATTACTAGGTTATTTTTGTTTATTTATAGCATAAATGTGTATCTTTTTAAATGTTTAATAATTTGTAAATAATGGCTAATATCCCCTATTATGTTAAATTAATCATTATCTACTATTGTGTCCATGCTTAACTAATGCATAATTTTGACCCTTACAATGCTTAATTGTGAACAAGTTCATTATTAATTAATGCTTAACTAATGCATTATTCTGGACCCTGGCTTATCCTGAAACCTCAGGTTTGTTTTTTCCGCGTGGTGTTTGGTGTTCTTTGTAGGAGAGAGCAGGGGCGAAAGTACCATTTTTCAGAAAAACTTAATTTTAAAAAATAAAGTTTTAGACAGAGATACTGTCACAGATCCCTTGTCTTCCTGAACTCCATTTCCCATGTTCCTCCTGTTCTCCACACCTGCACTCACTTCCCTCGTCATCTCCCCATCATCACAGATCATCATCACCTGGACTCCCTCGTTAGCACTCCCTTTAAATTGGTCTCACTCCCTTCACTCCTTGTCCGTTCTTTATGTTGTATAGTGTGTTTATGCTTCGGCTCAGTGTTTCTTCATTAAAATACCCATTATTGTGGATTTCCGTTGATGCCTCATCTCTATTGCATAGAGCACCGTAACAGAAGAACGGACCATAACCGCTGGACTTCCACAATTCAAAGGATGGGTATTTTCCTTATTCCTGTACCCCCGAAGTCTCTCAAGGCGGAGGACCGGCTATGCCGTTTATGGCAGAGTGGCAGACCGTTGGAGAGGTATGTGGAGGAGTTTTTGGAGGTCTCTTATTTGGTGAACTGGCCTGATGCCAGTCTTGATGCTGTGTTTCTGATGGGACTGGACAAGGACGTAATTCGTTATAGCGAACCGGCCTGTAATTTCTCCTTAGTCAATTCTCTAAATCTAATTCTCTTTTTAAATGGTTCTAATTTTGAAGTTGACAAAATTCAAGAGAACCAGAATTGTCCTTGTCCAGCCCCATCAGCAGCTTATCGGGCCTCGCCAGCTCACCTCATCCCAGAACCCTGCACATACCGCTTCAACAGTCCTGTCTACTCCTGGCCACCAACCGCCGCCGCCGAGCCTGCTGCTCCAGCCGCCGCCGCCGAGCAAGCTGCTCCAGTCTCCACAGAGCCAGCTCCAGTGCCTGTGGGGATTTTAATCATCTATGCGGGGATGGATTGGACCCCTCTTCACTCCGCCGAGCCCTCTGCTCCAGCCGCCGCCGAACCCTCTGCTCCAGTAGCTGCCAACGAGCCAGCCGCTCCAGTAGCTGCCAACGAGCCAGCTGCTCCAGAAGCTGCCAACGAGCCAGCCGCTCCAGTAGCTGCCAACAATCCAGCCGTTCCAGTAGCTGCCAACGAGCCAGCATCTCCATGTTCCTTCGCCGAGCCAGTATCTCCAGTCTTAGTCGCTGAGCCAGTATCTCCAGTCTCAGCCGCCGAGCCAGCTCTATGCTCCACCGCCCAAGAGCCCACTCCAGCCCACAAAACAACTCCTTTTCCTAGACTCCTCAGACTCATCCTAAACCTCCCCAAGTATTTTTTTGGGGGGGCCAAGTACCCGTGGGTGGGGTACATGTGGGGGACACACATGTGGGTAGGGCTCCACCATGGTCGTCCACGGCACCAGATCCACCATGGCCATCCACGGCACCTGTCCCACCATGGCCACCCACGGCACCTGACCCTCCGTGGCCGCCCACGGCACCTGACCCGCCATGGCAGCCCGCTGCACCTGACCCACCATGGCAGCCCACGGCACCTGACCCGCCATGGCAGCCCAAGGCTCCTGACCCGCCATGGCTGCCCGCTGCACCTGACCCGCCATGGGAGCCCAAGGCTCCTGACCCGCCATGGCTGCCCAGGACTCCTAACCCGCCATGGCTCATGGATCCGCCCTGGAGACCTCCACTCCACTCCAGTCCACTCCTCTCCCTGCACCGGCATGAGGTCTCCAGGGCGCCCACCCCCCCTCCCCGTTGTTACATCTATGGCGTGAGGCCACTCCTACCGGGAGGGGGGGTAATGTCACAGATCCCTTGTCTTCCTGAACTCCATTTCCCATGTTCCTCCTGTTCTCCACACCTGCACTCACTTCCCTCGTCATCTCCCCATCATCACAGATCATCATCACCTGGACTCCCTCGTTAGCACTCCCTTTATATTGGACTCACTCCCTTCACTCCTTGTCCGTTCTTTATGTTGTATAGTGTGTTTATGCTTCGGCTCAGTGTTTCTTCATTAAAATACCCATTATTGTGGATTTCCGTTGATGCCTCATCTCTATTGCATACAGCACCGTAACAGATATACACTATATTGCCAAAATTGTGATGCCTGCCTTTACATGAACTTTAATGACATCCCATTCTTAATCCATAGGGTTTAATATGGAGTTGGCCCACCCTTTGCAGCTATTACAGCTTCAACTCTTCTGTGAAGGCTTGCCACAAGGTTTAGGAGTGCGTTTATGGGATTTTTTGGCCATTCTTCTAGAAGCGCATTTGTGAGTTCAGGCACTGATGTTGGATGAGAAGGCCTGGTTGCAGTCTCTGCTCTAATTCATCCCAAAGGTGCTTAGGTGCAGGCCAGTCAAATTCCTCCACACCAAACTCGCTCATCCATGTCTTTATGGACCTTGCTCTGTGCACTGGTGTGCAGTTACGTTGAAACAGGAAGGGGCCATCCCCAAACTTGTGGGAACAGTTGGGAGCATGAAATTGTCCAAAATGTCTTGGTATGCTGAAGCATTAAGAGTTCCTTTCACTGGAACTAAGGGGCCAAGCCCAACCCCTGAAAAACAACCCTCCACCAAACTTTACACTTGGCACAATGCAGTCAGGAAAGTACCGTTTTCCTGGCAACCACCAAACCCAGACTCTCCATCAGATTGCCAGACAGAGAGGCGTGATTTGTAACTCCAGAGAACATATCTCCACTGCTCTAGAGTCCAGTGGCGGCATTGTTTTACACCACTGCATCCGACACTTTGCATTGAACTTGGTGATGTAAGGCTTGGATGCAGCTGCTCAGCAATGAACCTCTCTATGCACTGTTCTTGAGCTAATCTGAAGGCCACACGAACTTTGGAGGTCTGTAGCTATTGACTCAGCAGAAAAAGCTGGTGACTTCTGTGCACTGTGCGCCTCAGTATGCGCTGACCCCGCTTTATGATTTTACATGGTCTACCATTTTGTGGCTGAGTTGCTGTTGTTCCCAATTGCTTTCACTAAACAGTTGACCATGGAATATTTAGTAGTGAGGAAATCTCACGAATGAACTTCCTGCACAGGTGGCAACCTATCACTGTACCATGCTCAATGGACCCTTCACTAAGCCCCGCCCTCCTTAGTTACTGTTGCTACGCCATTTACAGTATGTATGCACTGGTGTCAGACATTTCCAAGGAGATAAATAATCATTTTTGGTGAACAATTGAAATATCTGAGAGAGCAAGACAAAAGGGACTGCAGTATGCATTTGAGGGATATATCCACGACATAATATGAAACCGATTAGAAAATAATTTGATCAAAATTGAAGCTAAAGTTCCCAGCGCAAGCAGCAGCCGCCTCATATGCGGACCATTCAAATGGGAGAAACACAAATTGAGGAACAGCTTTGTTCATCCACAGCAGGTTAAGTGAAATTTGTGAAAATAACCTAATAATTATAAATCAAACAGCTTAACTTATAAGTCTTGTGGAATAAACACAAGACATTAGCCTTACCACTTTGCAATGATAACATTCTCCCGCTTATAATTTTAATGCGCCAGGCTACTCCATCTTGCCTTTAATCATATTATTTTACATTCAATTATATGCATTATGAACAAAGAACCATCATTATTTCTAAGCAATGATGTGCTGAGTTAGCTAGCTAGCTAACCTATCCGTCAGATTGTCCTACCCGGGCTTACTGCATGTGCGCACGCACATCAATATTACATCATTGTTGTCATGATAAATAACACAACATTACTGTATTTGCATTATTGTAAGGGTAGGTTTAGTGTTGGGGTAGGTGTAGACATTAATAAAGCACAATCTGATAAGTAGCATTTTTCGCTATCAATTTATACTTGTTCTAATGATTAATGTCATATCATATTGTGCTAACCCCTACTGTACTTGCATTATTATAAGGGTAGATTTAGGGTTGGGGTAGGTGTAGATGTTAATAAAGCCACAGACCATGTTAATATCACGCTGGAAGCACAATCTGATAGGTAACATTACCATTTTTCTGATTTTGTCAGATTTTGCTAACATTACCTACTGTTTCAGTGGGAGGTAGCAAAATCTGACAGGGTAGCACAAATTGTCAGAACATTGTCAGAGCATTTCTCCCCTTGGGTTTTAGGTTTCGGGGAGGGAAAAAATTCCACCACCCTGTCTAAACTTTTAGGATACTATTACCGGGTATCAGATTTGCACAATCCATACGCACAACACTTCGGCATGTTTCCCTAGCTCGAATGCTTAACAGACCTCCCGCACCTAGTTACGGTTGCTAAACCACGAGTGGCCTGTGACGGTTTTCGGGCGTGGCTTAGCAAAGGGTCAATTCACTGAGCTCCTGAGAGTGACCCATTATTTCACAGAAGTTTGTAGAAGCAGTCTGCATGCCTTGGTGCTTGATTTTATACACCTGTGGCCATGGAAGTGATTGGAACACCTGAATTCAATGATTTGGAGGGGTGTTCCAATACTTTTGGCAATATAGTGTATTTTTGCTGTGGTCAATAACTCACAAGTGTGGTTTATCAATTTATCAAAACCAGGTGTTTTTTTTGTACAAATGCAGACGACTTCAGTATGATTTCACTTTGAACATAAGTTGCACATTGTTACTTTCGAACCCTTCAGTTGGGACGAAATTAACACAGGTTGGTCAAAAGTAACACAATACAAGCTAGATTTTTTTGTGTTACTCTTGTTTTTATTAAATATACCTGATTATGACCTTGTTACTAAGTAACTGCAAACTGCATTTTTACTGTATTGATCTGTCCACTTAAAATAAAAAATGTTGGTGAAAAGGATTGAGGATGTAAGAGGAAAATCCAGATTTTATTTTTTATATATATATATATATATATATATATATATATATATATTTTTATATATATATATATATATATATATATATATATATATATATATATATATATATATATATATTTTTTTTTTTTTTTTTTTTTTTTTTTTTTGGGGCTGGTAGAAGTTCTGAATGGCTGGTAACTAAAAAATTTAGTAGCCAAACTGGCCAGTGAGTGAAAAAGTTAATTGCAAACCCTGAGTGCATGTGTATATTTGTTATGTTTGTATACCTACACTTTTGCAGTCCTGATTTCATCATGAACTCTCCCCCATAATCCACACTGTAAACACATTAAAACATAATATATGTGGATATGCATCATGTACACAAAGATTAATGTGTCAGACTGCAAAGCATACTTGAGTATCTGCAGTGAGCAGTTGGGATCCTTCAGTTTGTCATTGAGCCGCTGGACTGCTAAATCTCCTGGGTAATTGTAGCTCAAATCCAGCTGTTTCATGTGTGAGGGGTTTGAGCTCAGAGCTAAACACACATAACCACAGCCTTCCTCTGTCACCATACAACCAGACAATCTATAGAAGGACACATAAAACACACACACACACACAGTGAGTGAGGTCATCTACAAACACAGACATTATGACTAGCTAAGTGTAAATTATGGTAGCACTTTATTTTACAGTACGTGTACTTTCATGGTACATATATAGTAATTATGTTGTACATACAGGTAAAAGAGTGGTAACACAAGGTACTTACCTGACATGTATGTACATGGAAAGTAATAAGAAACAATGCTGTACTTTCCAATGGTACATACATGGTAAGTACTTTGTACCTATACTCCATACTGTTTTAAATTAAAGAATGACAGACAAACAAGGGTAATCACAACAATTTATTTATTACGAAAATGTCGTACCAAAAGAAGTTCAAATGATGCTGAGTTGCAGTCGCAGTCCTCTCTGGCGGTAAATAATATTTTTTTATAGAGCAGAATATGATGAATCCAGCTTCTATACGTGAAGGCACGCACTCATTCAAATGTCAGTCCACTGAAACACGGCATGTCGCAATCTGTGACGAAGCAGGTGAGAGCCAATGAGTGTTTGATATCAGTGCCATAAACCATGTTGTAACGCTTCTCGAGGGTGGCGCTACTTTCAAATTTAAATTATAACGAGCGCGAGCTTTGACTGTGGTGGTCGCTGCTGAGAATGAAGATGATAATTGATGGATAAAGGGCTGAATTTGGATCTGTTTCTTACAAACATATGGGTTCTAAAGATATGGAGTACAGCAAACAAATAAAATGGGTGTGATTTGTGAATTTATGTTGTGTTTTGATAATATCTTATGGTTGTATTGTAAGTCGCTGCATAGGAGAAAACATCTTCTGTGTCTCACAGCAAACTAAGTATTACAGGTCACGAACAGAAATGTTATTTCATATTAAGTAGATGAGTAAACTGTATTCAAAAAATCTGACTAAAAACATGTATTGATATGACAATTGAATACAACAGATTTAAAACATTAATCCCACGATTTTATTATTAATACAGGGGAATTCATTTACATTCAAACTTTAAGTTACATGATTTATGTTTTTATTGCTGTTAATACACAAGTATTTTTACATTTTAGTCCTCTAAATACGTCAGTGTTGTACCTTTTTGTGTGTATGAACGTGTGGTAGAACCACATTTTATGTAAAAATACACGCGTATTCTCATAAGATCACGCGTTAATTCCTATGTAATGTTTATGTACAAGGATGCACTTTATTTTACAGTCCTATTTCCATGTACGTACTATGAACATACTAGTGAATATACCAGTTATTTAATGTGTAAGTTACACCTGGTAAGAGCTGGTAATTCCTATGTAATGTTTATGTACAAGGATGCACTTTATTTTACAGTCCTATTTCCATGTACGTACTCTGAACGTACTAGTGAATAAACCAGTTAGTTAATGTGTAAGTTACACATTACTTTGGTTGGGGGTTATAAGCATGATACAAGATACTTATTAACCCTCTGGAGTCTGAGGCTGATTTGGGGCTTGGAGAAGTTTTGACATGCCTTGAGATTTGTGCTTTTTTCAGTTGTTCATAAACAAATAAATGACAAAAGTGTCATTACACTGTATTCAGCACAAACTAGGCTACAATAATATGTGAGGAACATGTATGTACATGTTTGTATTTTTGAAGGAATAATGTTTATGCGTGGTTATTGAAAAAACAAAAAACTTAAGTCACTGAAATAAGGCCAAAAAAAGTATATTAAATCTGTGTTCACAAGACTTCTGGGTATTGGAGGTTGTAGACTAGAGTTTTTGCTTCAAAATTATGTAAAAATTATAATGCCTACTTGTTCATATAAAACAATATATTGATTTAGTTTTTGTAAGACACTTTTTGTCAAGAAACACAGTATGCAGGGAGGTGTGAATCTTCATGAATAATGGCTCATTTACACCTGAGAAGACAAAAGAATTGCTTAAATAATCTCTAATAGTGCTGCATATTAATGAGGCCTTTCAGTCAGGTAGGCTGTGAAAAAAACCTCTGTAATAATGTCTCAGCTCAATTTAAAATAATGGTATTCTATTATATTCTTTAAAATATATGTATTTCTGTGATGCATAGAGTCTGAATATAGGTTTTTAGTTTAAAAGCATTCACATTTGGAGAAATATTGATGGATTCTCATATGTTTATGTCAATTTTCTATACAGAAGAGTTATATTTATTCTATATTCATTGTTATCACTATGAGCGCTGGTGTTTTCAATTCATACTTGCAGCCGGAGGGCGCTCTGTACACCTTTAGTCCACAATTTATTCTGAAGAATAAGAGGACATTTCAGGAATGGTGTTTTCAATTCATACTTGCAGCCGGAGGGCGCTCTCTGTGCACATTTAGTCCACAAATTATTCTAAAGAAGAAGAAGAACCAGGAACTAACGGCATGTCTTCCAGAGGTCGCTAACATACAGGCTTTTACATACAAATAAAAATTTTTCAAGACAATAAATACACGATTGAGATGATGTATGCCTGTATTGCCTCAGCATTTGCTTCTGAATAGCGCTGGCTCCGTGGGCGTGGCCGCATTAGCGGATAATGAGCTGAATCACGGATTTCTGACATGTGTCTCTTTTCATACAGATTACATAAACACAGAATTTTGTTTTCGATATGACTTACATGATTTAAAACCGGACATTTCAACGTGTCATTAGACCTAAGTCTATTTTTTTGTGATTAGTAGTCACTAAGTTATAGTTCATTTTCTGAGAACTATCACATTAAACTTTGTTCAGAGGGAGAGGACAGATCATACATCATTTTAGTTTTCTTTATTTTGCAAAAAGCACAACATTTTGTTTTTACTCTGAGTGTATACAAATAAAAGAAGATATTCTATAGTTTCAATTGATGTATTATTTATGTCTCTATGACAAAAAATGACGGAGTATTTTAAGTCTGTTTTACTGCAATGTGAAAAAAAACCTGACCTCAGGGAGTTAAGTACTTGATGATATACCTTTGCGGTTCAACTTGCCTAATCTTTACAGGACAATAATTCACTTAATAGGGGTATTTTGATGACATTCATACAGATCAGTAACACTACTGTACTTGGTATACTCAGTTGTCATGTGTCAAAATACTTGCTTAAAAGGACTACTTGATAAGTATTAACACTATGAAGTGCTGTATAGTTAGTGCAGTGTATCATTTTGGTAAGCATATTTGTTTCACAGTAGTTAAGTAAGTGTCCGTTATTTGTGTCCACACTTCTCCGTGAGTACAACATATTTACCATGTATATACCATTAGTAAGTACAGTAATGTGTCTTACAAGTTACCATAAACAAGTGCCTGTTATTACCCACACTTTTCCGTAAGTACAAAATATTTACCATGTACATACCATTAGTAAGTACAGTCATGTGTCTGTTAGTTACCATATATGGACACTATAAGTAAGTGCCTGTTATTAACCAACACTTGTCTATAGGTACAAAGTAGTTACCATGTTTGTACCATTGGAAAGTACAGCAGTGTTTCTTATTACTTTCCATGTACATACATGTTAGATAAGTACCTTGTGTTACCACCCTTTTACCTGTATGTGCAACATATTTACTATATATGTACCAGAAAGGTACACATACTGTAAAATAAAGTGCTACCTAAATGATCTCTTATATGTTCTTACACACCTCAGTATCTGCAGCTGACAGGTTGGACTCTTTAGTCCATCAGAGAGCAGCTTCACTCCTGAATCACGCAGGTCATTGTTGCTCAGATCCAGCTCTCTCAGGACACAGTTTGAGGATTGTAGAGTTGATGACATAATTTCACAATGTTGATCAGTGAGATTACAGCCAGCAAGACTGAAATACAATAAAAGAACATTTAGGCAATTTTTATGAAGAGATGTCAACAGTGTTTTCTTATTAGTGTTTTCCCATACAGAATTCTGAAAGTTAGGGTTAGGGGTTAGACTCCCATCATTACAACATTTTTTATTATTATTGTATTTGTATCAAACTGAACTCTCCATGAATGTCATCTTAATGAAATTGTAACATCGTTCATATGAATAGTATAAATCATGATACAAAAATTATAGTGCAGGCCTTAGTACTGGAGTACTGTTACTTTTGACAGCACTACACAAATCATAAAACCAGTCTGTAAATACACATAAATTTATTTACATGGCTTTTGTGCAGTTGATCACAGCTGGTATCAGTCTTCTTCTGCCCTCATCTGATGTGTTGTATTTCTTGAGGTCCAACTCATCCAGCACTTTCTCTGACATCTGAAGCATGTAGGCAATTGTTGAGCAGTGCGCAGAAGAGAGTTTCTTCTCTGAGTGTTTCTCTGATCTCACAAACTCCTGAATCTCTCTGGACAGAGACTGATCTTTCACTTCCAGCAGACAGAGGAACAGACTTATGGATCTTTCAGTGGAGAGTCCATGTCCATCTTTGATCTTCTCTTTAATGTACTGTGTGGTCCTCCTGATGCTCTCTGAGCTGTTCTCTGTGTGTGTCAGTAGATCCTGTAAGAGTCTCTGATTGGACTCCAGTGAGATGCCCAGCAGAAACCGCAGGAACAGATCCAGCTGTCCATTCTCACTTTTGAGGGCTTTATCCACTGCTCCTTTAAGCATACTCTGAGATACATCTAAAAACTGCAAGGTATCAATATGTATCGTTACATAATGATAAAACACATAGAAAGCAGCAAGAAACTCTTGAACGCTCAAATGAATAAAGCTGTAGACTTTCCTCTGATGAATCACAGATTCCTCCTTAAAGATCTCTGTGCAAATCCCAGAATACACTGAGGCGTCTGTGATGTCTATGTTGCTCTCTCTCAGGTCTTCCTCATAGAACATCATATTGCCCTTCATCAGCTGTTTGAAAGCCACTTCAGCGAGTTTCACAATCATTTCTCTGTTGGACTGCAGGAGTTTCTCTAGATCTCTCTCTTCATACTTCTGATTCCTCATGTTGATTTGAATCAGCAGGAAGTGGATGTACATCTCAGTCAGAGTTTGAGGGATTTCTGCACTCAGATCTTCTTTCAGGAGCTTTTGAAGCACAGTGGATGAGATCCAGCAGAAGACGGGTATGTGGCACATGATGTGGAGGCTTCTTGCTCTTCTGATGTGTGAGATGATTCTGCTGGCTTGATGCTCGTCACTGATTCTCTTCCTGAAATATTCCTCCTTCTGAGGCTCATTGAATCCATGAATCTCTGTCAGACGGTTGATGTATTCGGAGGGGATCTGATTGGCTGCTGCTGGTCTGGAGGTGATCCAGATGAGAGAAGAGGGAAGCAGCTCTCCTTTCATGAGGTTTGACATCAACACACCCACTGATGAAGTCTCACTGACATCAGAAACTTTCTGAGCATCTGAAAACTTCAGTGTGATTCTGCTTTCATCCAGACCATCAAAGATGAACACAACTTTACACTTCTCATAAATCTTTGAGTCCAGATCTTGCAGTTCAGAATGAAAGTCCAGCAGAAGTCTGTGAAGACTGTACTGATGATCTCGGATCAAGTTCAGCTCTCGAAATGGAAGCACAAACATGAAATCTACATCCTGATTGGCTTTTCCCTCAGCCCAGTCCAGAATGAACTTCTGCACAGAGACGGTTTTCCCGATTCCAGCGATGCCTTTAGTAAGAACAGTCTTGATTTGGTCTTTCTCCGCACTTCCTGGTTCAGGTGAGGCTTTAAAGATGTCATTGCAGTAGATTGGAGTGTCTTGTGAGTGTTGTGTTTTGGCTGTTTTCTCCATCTGTAAAACCTCATGTTCTTCATTCATTCCTTCTCTCTCTCCCTCTAAGATGTAGAGCTGTGTGTAGATCCTGTTTAGGAGGGTTTCATTCTCTCGGAGTTTGGTTCCCTCTAATAATCTTTCAAACTTGATCTTCATGCTTGTTTTGTGCTGGTCTTTGACTTCCTGTAGGTCTGCTTCAGTTTTGTCATGTCTGAAGTAAGTCTGATAGTGGGATGTAGAGAACGGCTCATGTTTCTCCTCCTTGCTAAAACTGAAAATAAAATATCAGCAAAAAGACAATAAATATTTGAGAACTTCATAAATACATAGGTTACCAGGTATGATTTTAGCATCCTTCTTCTTAAATTATTATTTATATTAGATGCACTACAGGTAAAACAGAAAATAACTGTTCATGCTAACAGAAGATCAGAGGTCACTGGTGCATCACTGAATGCAGGAGGGGCCATCATGGATTTTTTACTCTTTAGAGACACACCACTGGGTTCTGGAGACTCTGATCTCTGTCTCTTGCTCCTGCTCATACTGACAAAAAATGGTAATAAAATATGACAAGATCTCAGAGTTAAACTGTGTCAGAAAAAATGTATCTTATGTCAAATAACACTTATGTAAAACATGGTCAGGTTAAAGTGTCTGAATAATTTTTGGTCCTACATTTTTATCAGTTTTACTATTTTTCTAGCATGTTATATGTTTGGCAACGGTTCTTTTAACTCTACAAGATGGAGTGTGTAGCTTTTCATTTCTTAAACAACCATGTAGGAAGACACATCATGACCATATTCCAGGATGACAAAATTGTGCCTTTTATTGCATGAATAATGATTTTCACACATGAATTGGCATCGCTGAGTCCAGACCTTAATTTCAGTGTAAGTCTTTGGGATGTGCTGGAGGAGACTTTACAGAGTGCTCGCCTCTTGCATTGTCAATACAAGATCTTGAACAAAAATTGATGCACCCGTCACGAATGCCAGCGAAGATCCCTTGGTCGGTCACTGGAGGTCTCACTCTCCAGAGTATTAACTAGACCACAAATCCCAAGTGCCCACATACCTGGCCTGATTACTGCGCAACTGTTTAATGTCAGCCAGCTATTTAAGCCAAACACACACTCACACTCCTTGCAATGTATTGTTTGCCCTGCAACAATTTCTGAGCATTTATTCCATTTACTGTCTACCCGTGTATTGACCTTGTTTGTATTACTGACCTTAGATTCTTTGTCGCCTGCCCTTACTTTGTTGTTTGCCTGGACTGCTTCTTTGATTGTTTTCTGCCTGCCCCGATACTTTGCCCGGTTCTGACCACAAATATAGAACTGTCTCTGACACTGTTGTTTGCACTGATGATTAGACCCACGCCTGCCTGTACTGTGAGCTTGCTGATTGCCAATAAACCGCTTATGGATTCCAACCATCATTGTCACAGCACCTCTTGATGGAAATAACATTACAACATTTATTTCCATTGAGAGGTGCATAATTTTTTGGTCAGGATCTTGTATTGACAATGCAAGAGGTGAGCACTCTGTAAAGTCTCCTCCAGCACATCCTAAAAACTTACACTGAGGTTAAGGTCAGTGCCGATTCATGAGTGAAAATGGTTCTTCATGCTCCCTCCCAACAATTCTTTCACAATTTAAGCCTGATAAATCTTGACATTGTCATCCTGGAATATGGCCATGATACATCTTAATAGATGGCTGTTTAAGAAATGAAAAGCTAAACACTATCTTTTAGGGTTAAAAGAACCGTTGCCAAACATAACATGCTAGAAAAATAATAATCACTGTAATAATAATCCATCCATAGACTCCTAAGTATTTGCCTATTAAAATCCAAGCAGTAACTTTTTTTTTTTTGGCCGGGCAGTGTACGTCACAGTTTACTTTATTTTGCCATCCTCACTTATATAAATTAACTATAGTGTCATGCACCCACTAGTAAAAAAATATAAAAAAAATATATGTAGTGTCTAAATAATTTTTGGTTTGACTGCTGGAAAATCAATCCACCACTGAGGAACAGTGACAGTGAAAGTCCAGCTGATTTTGTGGTTCTTTTCGATGTTTTCATCACTCACCCACTGCAGGCTTCTAGACTGCACTGTAAATCACTTTGAATAAAAGCATCTGTCAGTGCAAAAATGATCAGTGTCTTACTTGGGGTCAGAGGTCACTGTTGCATCACTGAATTTTGGCGGATCTTCCGTCTTGGACCGATCACTCTTTACAGACTCACAGCTTGATCCAGGGGATGGGGAACTAATTTCAGAGGCAGTGTCCTCATCTTCTCTCTCATTATGGACACTCATTTTAGCCTTCTTTCATTTCTCAAAAGGGTGTGAAGAGACCTTTTCGATTTCAGTCCTTTAATGTTGAAACACAAAGTTAAATTCTGTAGTACAATCTTAATCAGATATTGCAATCTAATTACATTATCCATATTAAAGGTGCCCTAGAATGTGTCTGTGAAGTTTCAGCTTAAAATTCCCCATAGATTTTTTTATTCATTTTTTTAACTGCCTATTTTGGGGGATCATTATAAATGCGCCGATTCAGGCTGCTTCCCCTTTAAATCCTCCTGCTCCCCGCCCCCAAGCTCTCGACTCTATAATACATTGCATAAACAAAGTTCACACAGCTAATATAACCCTCAAAATGGATCTTTACAAAGTGTTCGTCATCAGATCATGTAAGTATAGTATTTATTTGGATGTTTACATTTGATTCTGAATGAGTTTGAGGGTATGCTTCGTGGCTAACAGGCTAAAGCTAACATTACACACTGTTGGAGAGATTTATAAAGAATGAAGTTATGTTTATGAAGTATACAGACTGCAAGTGTTTAAAAATTAAAATAACGACGGCTTGTCTCCATGAATACAGTAAGAAACGATGGTAACTTTAACCACATTTAACTGTACATTAGCAACATGCTAATGAAACATTTAGAAAGACAATTTACAAATATCACTAAAAATATCATGATATCATGGATCATGTCAGTCATTATTGCTCCATCTGCCATTTTTTGCTATTGTCCTTGCTTGCTTACCTGCATGACGTCTGATGATTCAGCTGTGCACAATACTGCCTGCCCTTGTCTATTGCCTTGAACAGTGGCTGGTATATGCAAATATTGGGGGCGTACATATTAATGATCCCAACTGTTGCTTAACAGTCAGTGTTATGTTGAGATTCGCCTGTTCTTCATAGGTCTTTTAAACAAATGAGATTTACATAAGGAGGAGGAAACAATGGTGTTTGAGACTCACTGTATGTCATTTCCATGTACTGAACTCTTGTTATTCAACTATGCCAAGGTAAATTCAAATTCAATTTTCAATTCTATGGCACCTTTAAAGTACATATACAGCTCAGTGTAATCTCAGAAAAAGGTATTTATTTCAAACTCACAATATGTAATACTCCAAAACCAACATCCTAAACACAGCATGAACAAAGTTCTGTCATGACAACTCTCAGAATATTGGTATGATAATTGAGATTGGAATGGTAATGGATATAACAGTGTTAATGTATTTGGTCTTGGCGGAATAGATCTGCTTCGCTGCAGCTGCTGCAGAGCAAGTACCGAGACTTACTACTGCCAATACATTCACAGACATTGCTGTGAGCATGCTGCTGCTGCACATGTAACATACATGAATTAACCCCTGTAGCAGATCTACACAGGTGGAGCTGGGGAAGGGGGAGGGTTCTGAAAGCACACAGCAGAGTGCTAATAGCAACAGCAACCAATCAGCTGTGCTGTGTAGATAATGATGTGATCGCTACCAGATTTAAAAGAGTTAAAAGACCCATCAGCCTGCATTGTCAGAGTTTCAAGACAGAACTAGGTCTTCTCTCTCTCTCTCTCTCTCTCTCTCTCTCTCTCTCTCTCTCTTAAAAAAATATATGTAGCTGTGAAAACATACTTTCAAAGTGCATTTTCTTGAACTCAACACTACACAGACTATAAACTATGTCTTTAGGAACACTTGATATACATCTATATATTTTACTACCTAAATTGTAAATTGTGACTAGTTTCCTACCAATTATACTTTGTTTTGTTTGTTTGTTTTTTCAGTGTTTTTTTTTTTAACAAAACATGTGTTTTATTGAACAGAGCTGGACACGCTTCTCTTCTGCACAAAAGCAAGTAAATAACAGAAATTCGAATTTATGATCCATATTGTTATAATTTCCAATTATTTGGTTTATACATAAACATGACCAGTCATTAAAGCTATATCCTGCAATTTCAACTTTCATTATAACATTGTGAAAGGCACCATCCATTACTAGTAGCTTATTTTGGATATCATAAACATAACTGCTTTTACTTAAAGAAACAGAAACAGACATTTCTGCCAAGAAAGACATGACAAAACCATAATCTGCAGAGATGGACTACACACATACTGTCACGATCACCGTCTGCTACTGTCACTTCCCGGACTACATTCCCCATAATTCTCTCTGCCAATCACCTGCACTCACTCCACCAATCACCACACTAATCACCACACCCAGCTGCAGCTCATTACCAGGACTATAAAGGACTGTCACACACACCACCTCACCGCAAAGTCTTGATTATCCTGTGTGTCAATTCCAAGCATTATCCTGTCTGTTCCTGTCTTTGACCCTTGCCTTGTTATCCTGTTCCGTGATTGATATCTGCCTGCCTTTGACCATTGCCTGTATTCTGACCACGATTCTGCCTGTTCCTTGTGATTCCTGTTTGCTCCTGTCTGACCCTGTCTGTACGACCACTCTAACTTCAATAAAGCTGCATATGGATCTTACCATGAGTCATCACACATCATTACACATACACACAAAATACACACATAGAAATGGATGGTGAAAATATCATAGAGGATTTATCATTCATGTATCCAGCTTGCAGTTCTGTTTTAATGTAAAACCCTAGTATAGGGTATGATGGATTTAAATATTTTATATCTTAAATATATATTTTCTGAATTTAAAAAACAAAATAAAAATGTATTTTAATAATAAAACATTAAAATGTTCTTAATATATTTTAGCGTGTTTTAAACAGAAATTTGAATCTTTATGAAATTATAAGCCAAATAACCCCAATTTTATTTTATTTTTATTTTATTAGTTTATTTAAAGGTGCCATCGAATGAAAAATTGAATTTACCTTGGCATAGTTGAATAACAAGAGTTCAGTTCATGGAAATGACATACAGTGAGTCTCAAACACCATTGTTTCCTCCTCCTTATATAAATCTCATTTTTTTAAAAGACCTCGGAACAGGCGAATCTCAACATAACACCGACTGTTACGCAACAGTCGGGGTGTACGCCCCCAAAATTTGCATATGCCAGCCCATGTTCAATGCATTAGATGAGGGCAAAACGTCTGGAGCTGCACAGCTGAATCATCAGACTAGGTAAGCAAGCAAGGATAATAGCGAAAAATGGCAGATGGAGCAATAATAATTGACATGATCCATGATATCATGTTATTTTTCTTTCTAAATGTTTCATTAGCATGTTGCTAATGTACTGTTAAATGTGGTTAAAGTTCCCATCGTTTCTTACTGTATTCACAGAGACAAGAGCCGTCGCTATTTTCATTTTTAAACACTTGCGGTCTGTATGATGCATAAACACAACTTCATTCTTTATAAATCTCTCCAACAGTGTGTAATGTTAGCTAGTTATGTTCGTTGACGACCTTTTTTTCCATGACTAAGACGAGACCATGAGAGACAACACCAATTTCATTTAACGATAACGTGACTAAAACTACACGTGCAACATCGTTGACGAAAAAAGACGAGACTGAAATGTGGCTAAAAGACTAAACACTTGACCAAAATCACTCTTTTGAAATCACTTTTTGTTTTTGTCGAATAAAGGAGACAAAACATTACAGACTGTCTTTATGAGCGGTCATGCTCATGGTTGCCACGGTTTCCATAATTTAAACCCCCTATCAGAGCTTCTCTGTTAAAGAACATGTTTTACTTAATCATTGCTATCTGGCAACCACGAGCCCTCTCTACACTGAAGAAGCGCAGATGATCTGAAAACACAAGTAAGCTGGAGTTCATCGCTCTTCATTTGAGATTTTCTACTTAAATTAAAGTGTCTATATTGCACTGCTCGTTTACTGACAAAATCTGGGACCAAAGTGCAGACTGATATTCAGCAGTGGTTCTCAAACTGACGCGAAAAGTTCCGTTCATTTTATTCTTCTCCACCTTAAAATAACATGAAAACTGAACATGTATTTCTAGCAGGTAAAATCACGTATATACACGACATTCAATCAAATTACCTCATCTTTTGCAGTCAAAACTGACTGCACCCACAGAAGCAGCATCGCGCTACATTAGTGCTGTTCTAGACAATAACGTTACTTTTGTGAAAGTGGGGATTTAGCACTTACTAGCATGAAGAACAATAGACACAGACTGCATGTAGATTTAATATTCAATCTACGATCTAATAATCTACGGCTCTTCGATACAAAAACATACCCTTCTGTGAGTTACTGTTTTTAATGTTGATCATATTATACCAGCAAGAATATTGCCCGAATATCATATCCCGAATATTGATTAAATACAACAGTTCAACAAACAAAAGGGTGATATTAAGTGATTAGTAAATACTGTACTGTCAGTATTGTAAGTATTTTTGCTCTATTTTGCAATGAAAGCCAAAGCAGAACTGCAGCACACAAGCTGTGTTTCGTGAACGAATCTGCGGCTTTGAACGAATCGTCAATGATTTAATGATTCATTCATAAATACAGCCGCTTGCTTTGATACTGAATGAATGAATGACTCGATGATTCACTCATAAAACAGTGACTTACCGCCACCTACTGGCGGTTTTAATGTAATATTTAAAAGTATCACATCGTTTTTATCATCATTGTATTTATTTAATTTTTTTTTAATTATTTAAGCCATTATTTATTTTACAAAGGTATTTATAAAGGAAAAAATATTGTCCCTTAATGGAAAAGTGTAACTTCAGTCTAAGTGGAAAAGAGGGGGTACACAGAAGGATGTTAAATCCCTCAGGGGGTACGACACTCTAGAAAGCTTGAGAACCACTGAAAGAGGATATGTACAAGTGCTACTGATAAGAGTGCAATGTCAATACAGCCTGTTACCTTGATTTCATAAGCTTGAATGAATTGGTCTAAAGAGAAAAATTATAATGACTATTTTGTCTAAAGACTACATATAAAATAGCTATCAAAATTAATGTTGGTAACTGTAGTTTGACTAAAAGTTAAAAAAATTTATTAAAAAAAAATCTATGGGGTATTTTTAGCTGAAACTTCACAGACACGTTCAGGGGACACCTTAAACTTATATTACATCTTTTGAAAAGGAGTTCTAGGGCACCTTTAACAGGGACAATGCAGTATAACATTGCTACAATTTCAAGCAGCCGATTCTCCACATACAGGCTTCTAGCCAAAGGCTAATTTGCAGCCCCTTGTCCAAAATTTTTAGTGTTTGTTTATATAGAGATCTTACAGGTTTGATAGTCAGTTGAGAAACCTAACTCCAGACAGTCATACAATAAGATAAATGTGAGAAGACCATTGCGTGCATGTATAATGTAGCTGCTTTTAGGGATATATGTGGTCTAATCATATAAAAAGAATTCAGTACTTCACATGCACATCAAATTTCAAATGAGAATCTAAAATAACACCTAAATATTTAAAATTGTTACCTACCTCTATTGCCTTTTGATTGATCTTAATTATAAAATCATTCATTTCCTTCCTCCTAATTGAAAAACACATTGAGACAATTCAAGGTCAAACAGTTGTGTTGCAGCCACTGTGACATGACAGTCATTTCATTTGTTAATATATAGGCAGCTAAGCGTGAATTCTGTGCTGATACATAAATGACTGTGTCATCTGCATAAAGCTGACATTTAGATTCCTTACAACAATTTGGTAAATCATTGACATAAGGAAAACAACAGTGGACCCAAAATTGACCCTTGAGGGAGACCCATCTCATTATTTTTCTTTAAGCTGATCTTGAATTATTTATTTTAAAACACTTTTCGTGAGATTCTAAATATGATCTAAAGCAACTTATTGCTTCTTGAGAGAAGCTAAACAAATTTAATTTATTTAAGAGAATTTCATGATTCTGTAAGGACGCTGAGGCAGCGTTAGAATCCATGTGCAGTGTTTATTACAATCCACAGCAAACAAATCCAAATCGACAGGCAAGGGGCATAAACGTGAGGCAGGCAGAGGTTCAAACACAATAAGGCAGTCCAATCCAAACAACAGTACAAAGGGGTAATCCAAAAGGCAGAAACAGAATCAACAGGCAATGGTCAAAAACAAGCAGACAGATAATCAAGAAATAAACACTCGGTAAGGCAGGTGAAACTGGCAATACTTCGCGATCAAGTGATGGCCTAGCCATGCTTAAATGTCCAACAAACAGGAAATGAGGAGAGAAGCAGAGGGAGCGGCACACAGTCAGAACTCGGGAGAGGGCTCCCTCTGCTGGTGTGGCGTTACAGATTCACAGTATCAAATGCCTTTTTAAGGTCTAAAAACACTGCACCTACCACATTACCATTATCTAAAGCTCCCTTAATAAATTCTGTGAGAAAGCAGTTTGGCATTTCTGTCGAGTACTTAGGCCTAAAACCAAACTGTTTAGAGTGAAGTAGATCATGTTTTTCTAAATAGTGTAGAAGTTGTTCAGCTACCAACTTTATATCTCAGAAATATAAAAGGACAAGGAAGTGTCTTTTATTGCATATTGAGGTAGTTGTACAGGTTTAAAACATACAGCAAGTTCTTCCACAGATGGAATATTTTATCCATTCTATAGAAAACAATTGTAGAATTTGTTTGGTTACTATAAAAGCTAGAAGTGTTGTGAGGCCTCTTGGCCTATGTAACTGTGAGGGTCAAACAAGTTTACTTGGCCACTGAGCATATTTTGTTCGTAATTTTCCACCAGACAACTGGTGGCTGTGAAATGAACAAGACCATTATTAAGGGTGTCATGTGAAGGCTTCTTGCCTCCAGGGAGTGTTGACTGTTTTGATACAATGTTTAATTTGGCCAATGAGAAAAGCGTTGACCATCAATTGGCAGATGGCCATGAGAGATTAAGGTAAAAGATGTACAGTAGTTGGCAGTCGGCCACCCTTACTAAGAAAATTGTCTCTTACATAAGCAACACCTGAAGATTTAATTGGTGAAATGACTATGGCAGAAAGGTTGGGGGGCTTCACAAAACAAAGGCACTATACAAATGAGGTAAGCAATTTTGCTTATATTTGTTTTGTGTGGCCCCTTGTGAGCTAATGCCTGCGTGGTGACTGCCTAAGACTTCACTAAAATGAACCAAATTTAAAATGAAATGAATAAAATTGAAATTGAAATGAATAAAATTTAAAATAATTGATTAAAATGAAAGGAGAAGTAACTTCCAGGTCCCAGGGGTAGCGCATGCGTGTGTCTAATTGTTGTTTGTCTTTATACGCAAGAAGTGCGTTTTTTGTTAGCCTGTGTAGGGCTTACATAAAATTGCCTGTGTGGGGCATAAAATATTTATTTATATGTAAGAAGTGCGTTTTTCGTCTGCCTGAGTGGGGCACATGAATGTTATATATCTGTATGTGAAATACGTCTGTCTGTATGTGTGAAAAGCGCTGAAGTGTGTGATCACGCTTGTCTGTGTGATAGCCAGAGCGGACGGGAGGACTCAGCACTGAGCGGGGGTGCCGAGCTGGCTGCCAGATAGACAAGAACTGTTAGTTGTAAATAAAGAAGGCCTTGAGAAGAGAGGGCGATTCGATAAAAAAAAGTGACTGAGATGTATAATATTGTGTATAATGCAGAATTAGGTAGAAAGTAAAATAGAATTGCTTGGGTTGTTTCTAACTGCTTTTTGTTGCTTGGTGTGTAAAGGGAATGTAAAATATTGTTAAAAGAACTGTTGAAAAAACTAAGAACATTCCCAGAAATTGGCTCTGTCGTTTGGTTGGATACTGTCCAAACTGTAAGCACTGTGATCCAGACAGGGAAACACAGCCCTTAATAAGTCAAAACAATTAAGAAAAAAGGTATTAGAGAAGACTTTGTTTTTTCCATTTTGGCAAAAATTGTTTGCATATGAAATTTTTATTGATTGGTCTAAAATTGATAAAAGCATATAAGAAGTGTTGTTCGGAAGCATATGTGAATATTCCTGCAGGTTTTGTGAAATGGAAAAACAAGATTGTTAATGGACACTAAAATTCAAAATTATAAATGTGATAAAAAATGTAAAAGAACTGTATAAGAATTAAAAAGAACTAAAAACATTCCCAGAAATTGTTTTTTCATTAATTTGGACACTTTCCAGACTGCTGTGATCCAGACAGGGATACACAGCCCTTGATAAGTCAAAACAATAACGGAAAAGGTAACAGAAAACTGTTTTTCCATTTTAGCAAAAATTGGTGTATAATAAATGTTTATAGCTTGGTGTAAAGTTGGCAAAAGTGTATGAGAGTGTTGTTTAAAAATATATGTGAATATTCCTGTTGGTTTTGTGAAATGGAAAACCAAGTTTTTAATGGACACTGAAATCCAACATAATAAAGGGAATGTAAAATATTGTAAAAGAACTGTTGAAAAAACTACGAACATTCCCAGAAATTGGCTCTGTTGTTTATTTGGAAACTTTCCAGACTGTAAGTGCTGTGATCCAGTCAGGGAAACACAGCCCTTAATAAGTCAAAACAATTAAGGAAAAGTTAATAGAGAAAACCTGTTTTTCCATTTTTTGCAAAAACTGGTGTATAGTCATTTTTAATGTGTGCTGCGTGAGTGAAAACCCGGGTGTGTGATTGTTTTAAGAGTGTGTGATTGAGCCTGCATTGTAAAAACTAGAGAGCGAAGCTAAAGGCGGGGCTGCCTCTGATAGAGGGAGGAGGAAACTAGAGAGTGCTGTAAAGGTGGGGCTGCGAGTGGAGAGAAGTGTGAAGAGAGAAAAAGTTCACCCTTTCTGGTTGTGACTATTTTATAAACCAGAAAGTGGGGAACAAATTCCAACACAGACTTTGAACAACATTTTGATTAGTGAACAACATTATTCCCACCAGTGGACCTGAAATAGAGGAGCTGCCTGTAAGCTGCCTGTAAGAAAGACTAATCAAATATCTAAATATTGTCTGATCATCGTGGTGATAACTAGTTAAGAAGCGTTTACATACGTTTCAGTGTGGATGAGCAAATTTTGGAAAACGTTTGAAAATGATAATGTGGACGCGGAGCATTTTTAGACGAAAACTCAGTTTTCAAATATATCCGGATTAGTGTAGACGTAGCCTAAGAATCATTTTTCTTTAGGGTATTAGAGCATCAGCGCAAAGTATTTTTGTTATATTCATGTACATTCATTTACCATTTTCTTATTTATTCAATTTTTAACAGCAGTGTGTGAAAGCAGGAAATGGAAAACTGGACAATTTTTTTTTTGTATAAATTTTTTTGATAATTTCCATGGTTTTTTTTTTGTTTTTTTACTTAATTAAAATGAGTTATTTGTGTAGTTAAAGTGTGATCATCTAGATGCAGTATTCAACATGGTTGTGCTGTGTTGAATTTACCACACTAGAACTACAGCTAAAAATACGAGTTTGTCCAAAAGAATCTGCCAGTGATATCAGTTCTGTGATGATTATACATATAATAATGCCTCTGTGCATTAAAATGTGCCCAGTTGGACAAATATTTTTGAACTCACAATTACTTGCCATCAGACTTTGCTTGTTTTGTTTACATCAACATGATCCAGAGATATCCATATATAAAACACATGACATTGTTCAAGTTTTTTTAAATGATAGTTATCATATAAAACAAAGATCGCAGATCAAACTTCATTTACATAAAATCATCGATCAATGTTTTCGCCATTTTGGATAGATCGTTTGTACTGTTGAGAATATTTGTTTTAAATTCCATGTAAAGAAACACATAAATCTAAATGTCAGCTCATTTTAATATCACTACAGGGTTACATGAAGAATAAGTTCAGAACTTACCACAAAATATGTGACCATTTAAATATCTAGTGCTAACAGGTTTAAAGCCTCGGAATGGCGTCTCTTCTTTTGCGTCTATTTCACTTTCATTTCTACCTGGTTAAGGTGTGTCTTGTTTTCTTAACACTGTATTAAAAACAAACTTACTTCCTCTAGTGGTGCAGATCGTCATCACAGGTTCAATAGGACAGACTATAATCAGATACCTTTCTGTGTGTGTGTCTGTGTGTGTGATGTGGCATATGGTGGTATATTAAACTGTTTTTGTTGTTGTTTTCAAAAAATGCAGTAAGTTTTGTGTGAAGTTTAGGAGTAGAAAATATACCAAAAACCTTAACACCCATGGAGAGTCCCCATAAACTGCCATATGCCAGGTTGTGTTTCTGTTTTACCTGTTTAAAGTGGAACAAAATGTGATTTCAGTGTATCAGATGTTTCTCTAAGTTACGGCTCACAGCGGTCAGATGATATAGACAGAACAGGGACAGACTCTAGCCATGTCCCACAGAGAGATGTCCTGGACACACAGACTCACAAAGACTCCAACAACACATCCATTCAGGACATGAGAGAGGAATGAATGAAGATAAAGAATGAAATCAAAAAGACAGGTGAAATGGAGGAGAGCAGACAGCGTGTAAGTGTGATGTCTGCTTTAACACACTAAATAACTGCACACACAGACAATGTCATTCATCATGTGCAAAGATTTACTGAAGAAAAAAAAAAACAGTAACCCAGTGTTAATGTGCAGCTCTTACAGTAAAAAGACGTAGAGCCCTGCACGGGCCACAAATCTTGGCCCTAGCCCGGCCCTGGCCCGAGACGCTCAGGCCCTAGCCCGGCCCGTGTCCGTCAGCTTGTCAGAATTTTCGGCCCGAACGGAGCCCGTTTTTTTTTTTTTTTTTTTTTAAATCCTCTCCATAACGCAGCCTTTGTTGCAGCCATTAAAATGTTCAGTTTTGTTTTTAATTGCAAAGTAGTTGTAATCCTTTTCATTTCTTTATTAAGTTAATTTAGAAAAATGTTTGGAGCACTTCTTTGTTTATTAAATTGAAGTTTGTTTCTTAAAGTGACGACCGAAGCGGCCGACAGTGAGTTGAGCACGTTTGGTCGATTTAGACTCTCAAATCAACACTTGTTCAATAAAAGCCATAGATATAAAACACTAATATAAACATATCACAATGTTAGTTTAAACATTTATTAGCACTACCACAGTAAAAAGCTACTTTTTTACAAGCTGAGGCGGGCTGCTCTGCTAACAGCGTGCGGAAAAATAAAAAACAAAAACAAAACTGTCTTAAAAACAAACTTACAGGTTGTCTTACCTTACACCACAGCTGTGCATCAAAATCAAAGCTTCACCACTGAACATGGTCATTTTATTTTCAAATGAAAAGCGAGACAACATGCTACAGCCAGAAGAACACTCTCAGAGAAAGAGAATCGTGAGAGAAAAAGCACGGCATCCGCATTGGAAAGTTTTAATTAGGGATGCTCATAATTGACTAGTTAACTGTTAACCAAGAAGTTGGACCAATTAATACTATCGGTTAGACGGTTTAAAAAGAAAACAAACTATAAACATATAGCTATAGACAACATATCCTATAAACGGCCTATTCAGAACAGAACCATAACGAAAAATAAAAGAACATGTCGCCTACCTCTCCAATTCGGCACAAATCCAAATGTTTCCATATTCGTGAAGTATTTGAATGCTAAACTATTATTTATTATGTAAATTATAGGCTTTGTACTTCGCTCGCGCTCCAACAATACATCCTTCACATGTGCTTTTTAAGTGAGTCTATAGCGCTGAATGCCACAGATTGTACAGCCTATACATTGAGCAGTGTATAACTTTGATTGACTGTATTTTATTTTGATAATAAACAGGCTGTGATGTCAAGTTAAAAATGTGAGAACTGATAGGCGATGTTGTGTATGTGCGCAAGGCGCCGGCGCGATTTCTCCATTCAAGCGCTGTGGGTGCGTGATGTGTGAATACTCATATTCTGTTGTTTTATATGCCGTATTTGAACATGTATAAAACTAAAGCTTTGAAAATAACATTTTGGTATTTTTAATGGGTCACACCGAAATGAACATCCCTAATTTTAATCCATTTCTCACTCTTCCAGCTGCTGCGCTGAAGGCGCACTCTCTGCTACACTAAACATGAGGACGCGCGCACGCAGCCTCAGAAATGAGACGCAGCTATGGTCTCATCATGTTTCCGCCAGCACAGCACTATATCTATGGATGTGTTTGTTTTACCATCATCAGCTTCTCATGGTTTATTTTAATTAATGGATGTCCAAAGTATTAAAAGGAGGAGAAGCCTAAAACAGGCCCGAGGCCCGGCCCGCCTCTGAGCTATGACGTGAAAATCGGCCTGAAGCCCGGCCCGTGGGCCGTAAAAAAGTCGGGGCCCGTCGGGCTCGGGCCGAAATGCAGGGCTCTAAAAAGACGTTTACACCTCATCTAATGCTTAAACGTTACTTTCACTGCTGTGACATAATCAAGGTAGATTAACTAAGGTAGATTCAGTCATACTAATTGATATTTGTAATTTATTTTGACTCAAAACCATAGGCATGTTTTAAGTTAATCTGAAACAGGAAAAAATAAATAAGAAATGCAGATAGATAAATATATAATGTAATGTAACCAAACATTTAAACTACTAAGAATAACTACTTTAAGTAACAGACATTTTACTTAAAGACAATAGCATCAAAGATTAATCAAAAAAAAATTACAACAAAAAATGCATTAAATTTTAGTGCTGCAAAAGTTTGTCATTACAGTTATATTATTCATTGAAGGGATAGTTCAGCCAAAAATAAAAATTCTGTCATTTACTCACCCTAAAGTTGTTCCAAACCTGTATATTTTGAAGAATGTTTGTAACCAAGCAGATCTAGGGCACCATTAACTTCCATAGTACGAAAAATAATACTATGGAAGTCAATGGTGACCAAGTCTGCTTGGTTACAAACATTCTTTAAAATATCTTCCTTTGTGTTCAGCAGAACAAAGAAATTTATACAGGTTTGGAACAACTTGAGGGTGAGTAAAAGATGACAGAATTTTCATTTTTGGGTGAACTATCCTTTTAATAAAGAATTTTACTTAATCTGATGAATAGAGAGAGAAAACACACTGACCTAACAGTAAGAGTTTATGAGAATCCAGCAGGATGAAAGTGATTCTGTGTATCCTCTGAAACAATGACCAAATCTATATTAGCTTTTATAAGATCACTGTGCTGTTGTTACCAAGCAACAGGGTAAACAGCTGCTGCCTTGACTGTGTAAATGCACTGCGGTGCAGACCCATATAATATAATATGAACACAGTCCAGCGGGGGCATGGGGAGCAATCAAACTCGGGTTCAAAGGTCCAGAAATTTATTCATATTAGTGAAACAATACATAATCTTATCAATTAGATCTATGGCAAGATTATCAGTTTTTAATTTTAACTTGTAATTGCAAAAAAAGGTCTCAATTTGAATGTATAATCACAATAACATTTTCATGGAAATTGACTTCTGCTGATGTTTCTGAGGTTCATCACAGCAGGTTGTTAAATCTGACACAGAGACACACAAGATTCACGATAAACCAGAAATCCAGCACAGAGGGGTTCAGTGAATGTGGTGTTGAATGTGTGTAAGTGTGTGAGTGTGTGTGTGTCAGAGATGCTGTAGAAGGAGAGAGTGCCGGTGGACACGTCCACATACACTCCTACTCTATTAGACGATGAAGGGCGAGGAATATTTGTGCTCTTATTATTGTACCAGGCAGAATAACCTTCATCACAACAGTAAAGATTCCAGGACTCTTTATTGAGTCCAAGCCTACAGTCACTCCCACCTTTCCTGTTCATTCCTTTATAAGCAACTGCGACATGACCACATTCAGTCCATTTAACCTCCCAGTAACAACGTCCAGTCAGACTCTCTTGACACAGAACCTGCTCACAGAGATCAAATCTCTCTGGATGGTCAGGATACAACTGATGCTCTTTCACATGTGTAATCTTCCTGTTCCCTTCAGACAGAATGAGTTGAGTGTGTGCTGTGTTTGGATCCAGTGTGAGATCACAGGCATCTGAAGACAAGAAGAGAGATCAGAACAACTACAACATCATTAAATATGCACAGGCATGTTTGTGTGTGCATGTGCGTGTGTGTGTGTGTGTGTGAGAGAGAGAGAGAGAGAGAGAGAGAGAGGGAGGACTCACATTTTCTCAATCCTGGTGTAATCCTGAAATTTCCTCCATGGTCTAAACTATACAGACACAAAAACAATGTAGAGTAGACTGATAACTAACATCTAATGAAATTGTTTTATTCTTGTAAACAAAGAGCTACAGCAGCACCAGTGTTTAGAGAAAGATAAGTAAATTCTGAATTTTAACCTGATAGACAAAGTATTACAAGTACTGAGCAAATTCTGATTTAAACATTTAACCTTCTTTTATTAGGCTCAGTTTTGAATATGCCTTTCATTGTAATATAAAATCCCATTTCAAATGGAAAAAAAATAAATTGTTTGTAATTATTAATGTTTTATTCATTTAGAGCCAGCTTGATATTAAACTAACAGTGTTGTGAGCACTGTTGATTATTAGATCAATGTTCTATTTTTCTTAAGTGAGCTTTATGGATTCTGCTGCATTCAAGATAAAGCAAGATTTAAAAACAATAATAAAAACAAAAACAATGATTCTGAGTATCAATTACAACAGGTAAATACAATTTATTATCTGTCAAAATAACGAAATGCACTTTGAAATACCACGTGATAATGGAGTTAATGAACTTTTTATTTTTTATCAGGAGATTCTGTACTCATTGAGAAGATGTCTTAGTGCCCTCTCTAGCATATAACGGAAAACACAGAAAGCTGTAAAATCTTGTCTTTGGGAAGCATTATCTCATAAAAGATGAAATAACTCATACAGTTCATCTGGAAAGTATTCACAGCACTTCACTTTTTCTACATTTTGTTATGTTAGAGCCTTATTCCAAAATTCAATTAATTATTTTCCTTAAAATTCTACAAACAATACCCCATAATGGCAATGTGAATGAGGTTTGTTTGAAACCTTTGCAAATTTACTAAAAATAAGAAAAATTTAAAAAATCACTTAAGTGTACATAAGAATTCACAGCCTTTGCTCAATACTTTGTTGAAGCACATTTGGCACCAATTACAGCCAATTACAAAGTCTTTTTGAGTATGATGCTACAAGCTTGGCACACCTATTTTTGGGAAGTTTCTCCCATTATTTACAGGAACTCTTAAACTCCATCAGGTTGGATGGGGAGCGTTGGTGCACAGCCATTTTCAGATCTCTCCAGAGATGTTCAGTCAGGTTCAAGTCTGGGCTCTGGCTGGGCCACTCAAGGACATTCACAGAGTTGTCCCATAGCCACTCCTTTGTTATCTTGGTTGTGTGCATAGGGTCATTGTCCCATTGGAAGATTCCCAATGGGACACCCCAAGTCTGAGGTCCAGAGCGCTCTGGACCATTGCTACATTAATTTTTCCTTCGTCTTTTCCTCTCTCCACAGAGAAATGCTAGAGCTATGTCAGAGTGACCAGCGGGTTCTTGGTCACCTCCCTGACTAAGGTCCTTCTCCACCGTGTAGCGCCTGGAGCGATTAAACACAATTATTCAATATATTTAATGAATTACCCATGAACTCACTCTATCAAAGTTCTGTGAACCCATCCCCCTAAAACTGCAACCAGCATCCCAAATGTAGCTAGCACACAGGCAGAACTAGGTGTCCTGTTACAGATACATGGTACTTTTACGATCAGAAAGAATTTTGTAGAGACTAGTGACTCATTCTTCCTGAGAAGGACAAATAAACTCTCTTAACCCTCTGGAGTCTGAGGCTGATTTGGGGCCTGGAGAAGTTTTGACATGCCCTGACATTTGTGCTTTTTTCAGTTGTTCATAAACATATTAATGGAAAAAGTGTCATTACACTGTATTCAGCACAAACTAGGCTACCATAATATGTGAGGAACATGTATGTACATGTTTGTGTTTTTGAAGGAATAACATTTATGCGTGGTTATTGAAAAAACAAAATACTTAAGTCACTGAAATAAGGCCAAAAAAAGTATAGTAAATCTGTGTTTACAAGACTTTTGGGTATTGGAGGTTGTAAACTAGAGTTTTTGCTTCAAAATTATGTAAAAATTATGCTGCCTACTCCTTCATATAAAAAAATATATTGATTTAGTTTTTGTAAGACACTTTTTGCCAAGAAACACAGTATGCGAGGAGGCGTGAATCACCACTGAATAATGGGCCATTCTCACCTGGGAAGACAAAAGAATTGGATAGTAATGAGCTGAAATGACTTGCATATTAATGAGGCATTTCAGTCAGGTAGGCTGTGAAAAAAACCTTCTGTGATGTCTCAAGCTCATCATGATATATGAAACATACAGAAAAATAATATTACAATATAAAGTAATGGTTTTATATTATACTTTAAAATATAATGTATTTCTGTGATGCAAAGAGTCTGAATATAGGCTTTTAGTTTAAAAGCATACACATTTGGAGAAATATTGGATTCTCATATGCTTATGTCAATTTTCTATACAGAGGAGTTATTATTTATTTAACATTCATTGTCATTACTATGAGCGCTGGTGTTTTCAATTCATCCTTGAAGTCGGAGGGCGCTCTCTGTGCATTTTTAGTCCACAAATTCATCTAAAAGAAGAAGAGGCTATTCCATGAATGGAGTTTCCAATTCATACTGCAGCCGGAGGGCGCTAAAGAAACAAAAACTCATCTAAAATTCAACTATAGAAGAAAAGAAAACAGGAACTAACTGCATGTCTTCTAGAGCTCGCTAACCATGATTTTTACATCCAGATAAACACTTTTCAAGACAATAAATACACGATTGAGACAATGAATGCATGTATTGCCTCTGAATTTGCGTCTGAATAGCGCTGGCTCCGTGGGCGTGGCCGCATTAGCAGATAATGAGCTGAATCACGGACTTCTGACATGGCTCTCTTTTCATACAGATTACATAAACACAGAAGGTTTGTTTTCGATTTGACTTACATGATTTAAAACCTGACATCTTAACGTTTTTTTAGACATAAGTTTATTTTTTCTGTGATTAGTATTCACTAAGTTACAGTTCAGATTGGACTTCGTTCAGAGGGAGAGGAGAAATCACGCATCATGCTAGTTTTCTTTATTTTACAAAAAGCACAACATTGTGTTTTTACTCTGAGTGTATACAAATAAAAGAAGATATTCTATAGTTTCAATTGATATATTACTTATGTCTCTACGACAAAAAATGACGGAGTATTTTAAGTCTGTTTTGCTGCAATGTGAAAAAAAACCTGCAAAACGGCGCGTTTTCAGACCTCAGCGTGTTAATCCTATGTATTCTCTAGATAACTACTTGGGAAATGTATAAACATGTATCCAATTTTCCTATCACATGACTTTCCTTTTATAGTCTTTATTCTATGTATTAATTCTCTCTTTTGAACTATTTTGGTATTAATGTTCCATAGTTGCAAATGTATAGTTAACTGAAATCACATTGGTAGCATGTTTGGTATCTACGGACTCCAACTTTCGTTTCCTATTTGGTCATTTATGTTACATGTTACTAACTCTGTGACACATTAGTATTATAAGAATCTAGAAGGTTCTTTTCTCATTCATCCAATCCAGTGTCTTATGCTAATATCTTGCTACAGAACAAAGACTCGTAAAACTTCCCTCTGAAAGGGAACTCCTTATTGACTCAGACACCTCAAGAGGGTGTGACATCTTCACCCCTTATATTCACTGATCACAAGATCAAACCTCTTCTCTTCCTCTTCTTCTCTTTTACTGACAAATGATGATGTTAAGATGATGCTGTAAGAAGCTAGAAGCTTCCAAAGGAACCCCAAGCTTGTGACAGGCTCTGGCCTAGACCTTCCATTCACCAAAGATCCTCTGAATCCAACTGGTTCTCTTTCATCAAGACAAGTTTAGCTAAGATTCAACAGGAGCCTCCACAAATTGCATCAGGACAGATTTAATTCAACTGGGAGAGACATGCAAGTATCGAACTTAGTCTCATTATCTGATACATTGAGTATCCTTACCCCTTTTAAAGAAGGGTGTGTTAAAACTAGACTGATGGTTTGCTCAAGGCTGGTGATCTGCTGAATTCCAAACAATGCTGTAACTTCTTGCTTTCCTGCACTCTGCTTTAGCTCTCTCCTTCCCTTGGTAAACTGCATGCATGTATGTGTGTGAATGTTAGAGTAGTTAAGGGTTTAGTCTAGTTAATAAAGTCTTGTTCATGTCACACGGAAAATTGTCTGTGTTTCACGCTCATATACTGGAATCCCTATTCATGCAGATCCTGACTACAGGCTCTTAGCAGTACTGTACAATAAGATTGTTATTTCCCATAACCTGGAAATGAACATTTCTTAGAATTAATAAACAATTAACACTGTGTGTTCATTGGACAACATGTTAATTGGTTGTAATATTAATTTTATTACATTAAGTTAATTTTATTAAGTGATCTAAGTATTTATAATTAATTATAACTGGTTATGATTAATTATTCATATTTATTTTGAGCTAATTTGCTACAACCGAATGCTCATTTTGGCCGGGCGGCCCACTCTAGGAAGAGTCCTGGTGGCTCCAAACTTGTTCCATTTACCATATTTCTTCCAGAGATTTTTCTGTACCCTTCCCCAGATCTGTGCCTCGATACAATCCTGTCTCGGAGGTCTACAGACAATTCCTTGGACTTCATGGCTTGGTTTGTGCTCTAACATGTTTACAAAAAAATTCCAAATCATGTTCAATCAACTGAATTTGCCACAGGTGGACTCCAATCAAGTTGTAGAAACATCTCAAGGATGATCAGTGGAAACAGGATGCACCTGTGCTCAATTTTGAGTGTCATGGCAAAGGCTGTGAATACTTATGTACATGTGATTTTTTCATCTTTTATTTGTAATAAATTTGCAAAGATTTCAAACAAACTCTTCACGTTGTCGTTATGGGGTATTGCTTGTAGAATTTTGAGGAAAATAATGATGGACATTTTAGCATAATTGGTGTCGAATCAAATGATATCCAATTTTTCCATATCGGCCATTTTGAATTTTGTGCTAAAATGCTGTAATTTACGAACGCAATAGCGTATCGTTACGAAACTCTGTATGCTTCTTTGGCACCATGCCCTGACCATACTCAAAAAGTTTTGGTGCAGCGCCACCTTGTGGTTAAAAGTTATAAAAGAATTTACAAAAATGCCTTTTGACTATATTAACCGATTGTAATGCAACTGGTCTCAGTAGATTCCTTGGGTCATTCTGAGAACATAGATATCAAATTTTCCATAGTCGGCTGAACTTCCTGTCTGCCATATTGTTTTTCTTTAAAAACCTACTTTTTCAAACTCCTCCTAGACCATTGCTCCGATTTTCACCAAAATTGAACCGTATCATCTTCAGACCATGCCGACAAAAAGTTATGGATTTCAAGTTGATATGTCAAACAGTTTTCGTATACCGGAGCAAGGAATTTGAGGCAGGATGCAAAATGACTCTTGAAGCTGTATCTCTGTAATGCTTTGACATATTGACACCAAACTTTGCCAGTGTCATTGTCACCTCACTCTGACCATACCACATTAATTTGGTCACAATGCCACCTATTGGTCGAAAGTGATGAACCAGTAAATCCTCATTTTTTATCATTTTTAAGCTCTTTTGCCTAAAATGATCTTAATGGGTCTTTAATTGCTCATTGTTGCAGTTGGTCTGATGCTCACAGCCATGTTGGCCTGCTTCTTGTGCCGTTTTTGTGCTTGGCCCCGTAACTGCTGCTTGCAGCTATATTTGTTATTGTTATTGTTCGTTCAAGTGCAATAGAGAACTTGATTCTGGTACACATCTTTCTGTGCGTCATGTCACATAGATAGGACATTTACAGACAGCATGTTTTCTTTTGTTGTGCTTGAATAGTTTAAAGGCATTTGCATGAATAAAAGTCTGACCATTTAATGTAACACTAACCAAAGGATGACAAAAAAACTGATTTTTCTGCGTTAATTGTGTTGAATATTTTTAAAATGTTAAACTGAAAAAATGAATTACACGCATTAACGTGTTAACGTTAATGCGTGCAATAATAATAATACACGAAACAATTTCTTCACAAAAGTTTAGATAATCCCTATCACATACAGACATCACTGCCCCACATACTTGAGTATCTGTAGTGAGCAGTTTGGATCCTTCAGCTTGTTGTTGAGCAGCTTGACTCCTGAATCTCCTGGGTGATTGTAGCTCAGATCCAGCTCTCTCAAGTGTGAGGGGTTTGAACTTAGAGCTGAACACACATAACCACAGCCTTCCTCTGTCACCATACAGCCTGACAACCTATAGATGGATACATAACACACACACATACACACACATTTTATTTTTATATAGAACACGATGGGTAACTGAAGGCCGACGGGCCACATATGGCCATAGTATGCTCAGATGATTAACCCTTTCGCACGTAAGTTTTAAATATTCTGGCTGACCGTTATTTAGAACGTATCACTTTATGGTTTCCATGGTGACGCGTCATCGCTTGTTATGTGACACACCGCAGCACTGTATGAATGATAATCTGCTTTCATTTAATTTTTCCTTTGTTATTAAAAATATTCACAAATTTGTTGACTATAGCATGAAATATCTAATATTCCGATTGACAAATATGTGCAAGTGGATGTGTTTTGCAGTTTAAACACCTTTATAACGATCATGTTAGTTGAGCCATATGCGCGATGGGCGCCGCCATGTTAGTTTGCGCCGCACAGAGAATCGGATCTGTTGGATTTACAACCCGTGAATTTATTCACTTCTCCCGAAATACATGAAAGTAAGTGAGTCGGTGAACTGGGGAAGAATAGAGTAAGCTTTAAAGTTACTTTCACAATGTGTATCTGATATGAATAAAACGTGTCGTCTAATTATAATGGAAAGGGTTGTTATTTCCGCTTCTATAGACATCATTGTGTATTTTACAAACTCTAAATATATTGTTTTGTTAGTACTCGTGTGGATTTAAATGTCTGAAATCTACAATAAACATTATTTGGTTGAAAACACTGCATATATGTAATATATGAAAAGCGCTGCACGCGTCCGTCTCTGGTTTAGCGCCAGCCAAAGCGCGCACGCACATTTGAATTTGGCAGTTGATCACGCGATGCACTGAACGTTCTAATCACACCGGTGTGATCGTACGCTCCTGGGGCCAGCCAAGACTGATCACACCGGTGTGATCGTACGTGTTAAAGGGTTAAAAAAACATTTGAAAAGTCATTAATGGAAAGAATGCTTTCAGGTTATGTAGACTAACTCTAACTAGGAGAGGTCACAATTACATCTGATCCCCGTATTATTTGCAGCGTAGTAGGATTGTCAAAATTGAAAAGTGTCAAAAACTTTAAAAAGTGATTTCATCAACTACTGGCTTGACATGCATTATAAAGCATTTTTAGTCGTTTTCATGGATCCATGTAAATGAGGATCTGTATGCTAAACTTGTCAAAAAAGCAAAGCAAAATATGCACTAATATGCATTAATTCATGCTTAACTAATGTACAGATAATCATGAGTTAATGTATGACTCATAAAGGACTAAAACATTTATTAATGATTATTGCATTAGCAACAAATGAAGATTCTATATCAGAGGTCTTCAACCCTGCTCCTGGGGACCCACTGTCCTGGAAAGTTTATTTCCAACCTGCTTCAGCACACCTGCATGTGTAGTTTTAAGCCATCCTAAAGAGCTTGATTAGCTGCATCAGGTGTGTTTGATTAGGGTTGGAGCTAAACTCTCCAGGATAGTGGGTCCCCAGGAGCAGGGTTGAAGACCTCTGTTCTATATGATTAATAGAATAAGTAATCAATATATTGTTACTAGTTAATTGTGTCATAATGTATGAATTCCCTAATAACATATAGTATTAACTAATAGTGTAAATGTGTTAATTACCACCAGTACCGTCGCAAGGGCTGTGCCAAGTGTGGAACCGCACAGGGCCTCGCTCCAAAGTAAAGTGACAGCTGACTTGATGATGTAAAGCCAATAGTTTAAGTTCATGTTTTTGTCCTTCAAAATACTATATTATAATAGTTAAAAGACATAGCTAAAAGTAAGACTATGCGTATCACGACTGTATTATTCTGCTTGTTAAAAATAAATTATGCAGTAACTGACAATACTGAGTGTGTGCATGTCTGTGATTCACGCGCATACATGTCAATCAGCATTGCATACCACAGCAAGTTTGTAGAGAGCTTAATTCAGTCCATTTTAAATTCTGATTTTGGCCATTTCTGGAATTAGTCAAGCCATAGATATTACCTAAGAAGTTCAAGCAAATATGCAAAAAATCTGCACTCATTCTAAAATGTGCATTTATTGCATGGACAGGAGAGAGCATGGACACCTGCAGAATTTCATCTGACGGTACGCACAAAGGGTTTTTTATTTACCACTAAAAAGTTAAATAAGCATATAGCCTAGCTATTATACACCTTTTGGACCATCAGTGAGAGCAACAGTACTGCAGAAAAAGTGTAGATTACTAAATCTCTAGACATTTTAAACTTTTTGCAAATGCAAAAATTTCAAAAAGCAACAAAATTGTCAGATATTCATTTAGCATGTTCAGGAAAACAACTAAAAAACAGCGCTGGTTGTTTTCTCAATACTGTGTTTGTTTTACTGACTGAGAAATTGCTTCAAATGATTTAGTGAAAAACTAATGCGAGTAGATTACGTTCTTCATTACAGCAACAGTAGACCCGATTACTATAACTATAAAGTAGTCATGGCCTGAGCTTCCCCTTTCATGCTCCGAGACTCGAATGGTTGAGGATCCAAATGCAGTTTAATGAAGGGTAATCCATAATCAAGGTCAAAAACAGGCAAAGGGTAATAAATACAGAGGAAGACAGTCCAAAACAAACAACAGGGCAGCAACACAAAGGTAGGCAGGGTAATCCAAGAAACAGGCAGAGATCAAAACCAAGGAAAAGGGAACAAATGATAGAACGTTCAGAACTGCAGTTGTTACACTAGACAATACCAGGCTTATATAGGCAGAGTGACGAGCTTAACAAAGTAACAAGATAAGCTTACCTGGGCCTGGTCCAATGAGTGTCCATGGTAACTAACAAGTGAGCAGAGTGGCAGAAAAACATGGTGAACAAACAATGGAGGCACAGGGAACACAGGCAGGGATTTTGACAATTAACACTCACGCCACCGGCCTCGCCTCATTCTCACAAACTGCGGGTTGAAATCGCTGGTGTCTGTAACATCACAGACTACCTTGTAATCAGTCACGTCAGTCAGGCATAACCTGATATTGCTGATTTCAGCATGTTCCTGACTCAACATTTTTGTTAATCCTGGAACAACTTTCAAATCAACCAATCAGATTTGAGGGACAAGTTTACAGATTATGTCAAGTTTAGGCTTAAAATCATGAATGATGTTATTCATCTATCATTTCCCTATGATTTTTGGGATAACTTATGGGTAGGGTTAGGTTTAGGGGTAGGAATAGGGTTAAGACTAAATTTTCAGACTAGAATGTTGTTCCAGGATCAACAAAATATGTTGACCCAGGAATGCATCTAACTCAGCAATATCAAGACGTGCGTCACGTCAGCATGCTGGCGGGCTTTAGCATATCATTAACAGTGAACTAGCAGGGGAGTGTCAAGAGAAGCCAGGTTATCCCGGTATATTTTTCTGTTGATATGAAAAATCGTGTATATTTAGCAATATGGCAGGTGTATGGTGTATATTACGATGTTATGATGAAATACATGCCTTTCTTCACCAACGTTCTGAGTTGTTCAAAGCGTTTTTAAGGATACTGTGGATAATGTGTCCACTGTTTTAAAGAGCGATACCATTGTGCGGCGTTTACCTCAGTAAGTTGACTGAGTGGATCTCTGAGCTGGCGTGAGCGAATGGAGCCGGGGCTAATTTGCATATTCATTGATCCATGTTCAGGCACATGGTTTCTCCTACCATTGCTATGCTGATGACACACAACTCTTCCTTTCATTCCAACCAGATGATCCCACAGTAGCTGCACGAATCTCAAGCTGTCTGGCGGACATCTCGGCATGGATGAAAGAACACCATCTACAGCTCAACCTGGCTAAGACTGAGCTTCTCGTCTTCCCTGCCAATCCGACTCTAAATCACGATTTCAGCATCCAGCTAGGTACATCCTCAATTACCCCATCAAATTCGGCCAGAAATCTTGGAGTAATCCTTGATGATCAACTGATCTTCAAAGACCACATTGCAAAGACAGCTTGGTCATGCAGATTTGCACTATACAACATCAGGAAAATCAGGCCTTTTCTGACAGAACATGCAACAACTTCTGGTCCAGGGCCTGGTCATTTCTAGGCTTGATTACTGCAATGCACTTCTGGCTGGACTGCCATCATGCACAATCAAGCCTCTACAAATGATTCAGAACGCTGCAGCACGTCTCGTCTTCAACGAGCCCAAAAGAGCCCACGTCACGCCTCTCTTCATCTCTCTGCACTGGCTACCACTTGCTGCTCGCATCAAATTCAAGGCGTTGACGCTTGCTTACAGATCTACCACAGGCTCAGCACCCTCCTACTTCCACTCACTCTTACGAGTCTACACTCCTACCAGAAACCTGCGCTCACTAAAGGAGCGAAGGCTTGTGGTACCATCACAGAGAGGCACGAAATCACTTTCCAGAACATTCTCGTTCACTGTTCCTTGCTGGTGGAACGATCTTCCTGCCTCCATCCGGAATGCGGAATCCCTGGCAATATTCAAAAGACAGCTGAAAACCCATCTCTTTCGTGAGCACTTAACCTCATCTTAAAAAAAAAAAAAAAAAAAAAAAAAAAAAAAAAACTTCTTATTCCTATCCTTTCACTTCCTTTAATCCCTCTCTATTGTATCTTAGGATAATCTGAGCACTGCCTATAACTTGTATTATGAGCACTTCTTGTCTATTTGCCTCGTCATGACGACTCGCTTGTTGTATTCCTCACTTGTAAGTCGCTTTGGATAAAAGCGTCTGCCAAATGAATAAATGTAATGTAAATGTAATGTAAATGTAATGTATACTAAATGATGCAAGGGTGTAGAGTTACAGTCAAGCTATTTTAAGGCATGAAGAATTTTTTTTCACAGGGGAAAAAACTTAAATATGTCATTTTTGTGATTAATGCATTTTATGGGATAAAATTATTGACTACAGGGCGACTTTAAATAAAAACAGAATTTAATTTCAATATAATATTTTTTGAATATACAGTAATTTACCAGAACCAGAAACAGAGAGAGCTTTATTGCCAAGTATGTTTACACACACAAGGAATTTGTCTTGATGACAGGAGCTTCCAGTGCAGAATGTTATATATTCCATAACTCTCAAAATCCAGATAAGGGAGAACAAAACTAGGGTTGTAACGGTATGATAACCATCTCGGCAAATATCACGGTTTTACTGAATCACGGTATACGGTTTTAAACAATCAATTATTATTTTTATCATCAGTTAAAATTACCAATAAATTAATGAAAGTGTTTGTTTTGTCTATTCAGATTTCAATAATCAAAAACAATCAAGTAAATTTAATAAATGATTATGGATTAGATTAACAACTTTTATTTAATAATTTATTAAAATTCAGAAATTCTAGTTTGACTTAGTTCTTCTGGCGATTATTATTTAATACAAATATATTATCAAAAATTATGTTAATGAAATTAACTTTTTATCCTTTTAAGTTTTGGCAAAGTGCTGCACAACAGAGATTTACTAAATGTGACCCGCTCTGGCGAAATGAGTCGGAAGTCGCAACGTTCTATTTTAAGGGCCAATAATGTGGAAAAACAATGAAAAAATTGATTTTTTAAAGCTAATTTCAAAGAACAGACTTTCAAAAATAATCTCCCAAAGTTTCGTAGTCCAGATAATTGAGTAAAGGTATTAAATGGCTATTAAATTTGACATGGAACTCCTCTGGTCACTTATGAGCATTTCCCGGTATCCCCTGAAACGTCTCTGCTCTCCAAATATGGTGTTACACATTGTATAGAACCAATCAAAAAGCTTAGAAATGTAAACACACTGACATAAACGCTGATTTTTATCAATGGGAAGCCCTGTTTCGACTGACAGGCACGCAATCGGTCCAGCCATCCTCCTGTCAGACTAGCGCGCGCTCTGTGTAAACAAGCTAGCAGATCTCCTCAATGTCTAGTTGTGAATCAGTTAGCGGTGATCGAGATGTTGAGTTAGCCAAAATATGTGCCTTTTGCTGTAAAGGGTGTAAACTCAACAATGGAGAGCCGTGTTTTCTGTCATTTGATGAAGATTTTGTTTACGAGATACGTCTGTCTATGGCCTCTCTCACTTTCTCTCTCTCTCTCTCACTCACACACACACACACACACACACACACACACACACACACACACACACACACACACACACACACACACACCCTCTCTCTCAAGCAAAAGTGTAGCACCTCTGTTCAATCTTTCTGATTTTAGTAAATCTTTGTAAAAGTGCCTTATAAAATATTAATTTAAATAAATACTTTAAAATAATTTGAGCTTCAGCCTGGTTTAATAGCATTTATATATATAAAAATGTCTTTGGTCAAATTAAGCTGTAAAATAAATAGTTTATCCCTTTAAATGCAATGGATTTTGAAAGATATCAACAAAAAACGGGCAAAAAACTTTAAAAGCGATTTTCTTAGGTTTTCAATTGGAAAAAGAGGGCAGACGACCATAATTCAAATGGGTATATCTTTAAAACCATTCAAGGTATGACTTTGACTAGGGTATCATTTTAAAGCTTATTGTCTCATCTTTCCATTGATACCAAAATCTCAATTTTGAAATTTGGGTCACTGTGACTCATTTTGCTGGATCAGGTAACAAATTAAAGCATGGAAAAAAAATATATTCCTTAAATAATATTTAAATAAATTGCATTATTATTATTATTATTATTATAAATATTATTATTTTGAGAAGTACATTGTATTTTACAATCATAATATATTTCTGTCAATTTCTTCGAGTTAAAAAACAGTCTTTGAGTGTCAGTGTATTTGACAATGTTTTTTCTCAAATAAAATGATGAAATGCACATTATGCGTTATCTCAGAGCAACCTTGGATATGTTTGTGTTCATGTCCTCAGATAACGAGATGGCAAACACTGAAAAAACAATAAGAGTGTTGCGCATACTTAAGTATGTAGTACACGAAACAGCGCAGCTCATTCACACCAGCTGACACGCAAAACAAACAGATATATTGATACAGCTGTCTTTTTGCGCTTTAATATTCACAGACCCCGCCTAGACCATGTTGCGATTTGATATATTGTACAGCTCTGCTTTCGTTTTTTTCATCAGTCCATTAAATTGCGTGTTTTTACGTGACATCACTGCATTATACTGTACATTCCATTTTCATGACTGGATTTCGGGATTCCCTCTCCATTACGCACATCATACAACTTAAGTAATAAACGGAACATACCTGCATCTGCACAGATGGTGTTCTTGAATAAAGGTGAACATGTTCGATGTGTTTCCTCCTTTTGCATGTAGGCCTACTTTGCATCCACTTTTTTTGCAAACTGGATATCTACACTCGAGGACAACCCCCGAGTTTGTTTTTCCATATCGAAAGTATTCCCATACTGCAAATTGTAACTTATTTTTCAACGAGGGATAGAGATTAGAGATAGAAACGTCTGTCTCTGACATTGTCTCTGCTGTATGTGTGTGTGAGGAGCAAGTTTAGAGTGTAGTGAAGTGGAAAGTTGCTGTCTATGTGCAAATAAGATTCTGCGTCTTATTTTTTTTTCAATACCGTAAATAACCAAATGTACACAATATGATAATATGATAGTCATACCGGTATATCGTTACAACCCTAAACACAACCACATAAAAGACAGAGGGAGAACACAGGGACTAAATACACGTTGCAAACAAGGGAACTCAATCAGGTAATGAACAGGACACAGGTGAAAGAAATGAGGAAAACATTTGGGGAATAATGAAGAAAATAGGGAAAACTAGGTCATAAGAAAAAACACAAGACACAGAGCATACATGTAGCACATGGCATGTAGATTGTATATGTACCACTCCTGATGTATGTATTGCCATAATGGAAAACTTTCACACAGGATCACAATGCACATTGTGTGTTTGGAAATATTTCTGCAAGTACTTCAATGTAACTCCAGCCAACTACCACTGAAGTAATGGTGAGGTGGAGCAGTTAACATCTAAGCTTATAAAGAGGAAATTAATGTAATCTAAATACTTCAAAACCGGGGTAGCCAACCCTGCTCTTGGAAATCTACCATCCTGCAAAGTTCAACACCAACACCGATCAAACACACCAGAACCAACAAGTGGACGTAACATCTGTATCTGAACTCCACCAGATAAAATACATGAGATGAAATTCTAAATACTTCCATCAGGAATCCATCAGAGATAAGACATTAAAATATTTCTACTACAAACCTCAGTATCTGCAGATGACAGTTTGGACTCTTCAGTCCATCAGAGAGTAGCTGCACTCCTGAATCCTGCAGGTCATTGTTACTCAGATCCAGCTCTCTCAGGACAGAGGTTGAGGACTGAAGAGCTGATGACACAATTTTACAATGCTGAGCAGTGAGATTACAGCCAGCAAGTCTATGGATGAAACGTGGGTGAAGAAGTTACCATTACTACAGAGAAGCTATTATTATTATTATTTTGTAAATCTTTAAAAAATCAAACACTCACAGAGCTTTCCTGCAGTTGATCACAGCTGGTATCAGTCTTCTTCTACCCTCATCTGAAGTGTTGTATTTCTTGAGGTCCAGCTCATCCAGCACCTCCTCTAATATCTGAAGCATGTTGGTGATTGTTGAGCAGTGAGCAGGACAGATTTTCTTCACTGAGTGTTTGTCTGATTTCACAAACTTCTGAATCTCTCTGGAGAGAGTCTGATCTTTGACTTCCAGCAGACAGAGAAACAGATTGATGGATCTTTCAGTGGAGACTCCATGTCCATCTGTGATCTTCTCTTTAACATATTGAGTGGTTCTCCTGATGCTCTCTTGGCTGTTCTCTGTGTGTGTCAGTAGATCTTGTAAGAGTCTTTGACTGGACTCCAGAGAGACACCAAGCAGGAACCGCAGGAACAGATCCAGCTGTCCATTTTCACTCTGAAGGGCTTTATCTACCGCAACTTTAAGCAAACTTTGAACTGAAGCAAAATTACTCAATTCCTTCATAGTTGTATTTATGTGGTAGTAAAACACATAGAAAGCAGCGAGAAACTCCTGAACGCTTGAATGAATAAATGAATAGACTTTCTTCTGATTAATCACAGATTCCTCCTTAAAGATCTCTGTGCAAATCCCAGAATATGCTGAGGCGTCAGTGGCATCTATGCTGCTCTCTCTCAGGTCTTCCTCATAGAACACCACATTGCCCTTCATAAGCTGTTTGAAAGCCACTTCAGCAAGTTTCACAATCACATCTCTGTTGCATTGCAGGAGTTTCTCTGGATCTGTCTCTTCATACTTTTGATTCCTCATGTTGAACTGAATCAACAGGAAGTTTATGTACATTTCAGTAAGAGTTTGAGGGATTTCTGCACTCAGATCTTCTTTCAGGAGCTTTTGAAGCACAGTGACTGAGATCCAGCAGAAGACAGGTATGTGGCACATGACATGGAAGCTTCTTGCTCTTCTGATGTGTGAGATGATTGTTCTGGCTTGATTCTCATCACTGATTCTCTTCCTGAAATATTCCTCCTTCTGAGGCTCATTAAATCCCCAAATTTCTGTAAGACGGTTAATGTATTTGATGGGGATCTGATTGGCTGCTGCTGGTCTGGAGGTGATCCAGATGACAGCAGAGGGAAGCAGCTCTCCTTTCATGAGGTTCGACATCAACACACCCACTGATGAAGTCTCACTCACATCAGAAACTTTCTGAGCATCTGAAAACTTCAGTGTGATTCTGCTTTCATCCAGACCATCAAAGATGAACACAACTTTACACTCCTCATAAATCTTTGAGTCCAGATCTTGAAGTTCAGGATGAAAGTCCAACAGAAGTCTGTGAAGATTGTACTGATTATCTCTGATCAAGTTCAGCTCTCGAAATGGAAGCACAAACATGAAATCTACATCCTGATTGGCTTTTCCCTCGGCCCAGTCCAGAATGAACTTCTGCACAGAGACAGTTTTTCCGATTCCAGCAATGCCTTTAGTAAGAACAGTCTTGATTTGGTCTTTCTCCTTACATCCTGGTTCAGGTGAGGCTTTAAAGATGTCATTGCAGTTGATTGGAGTGTCTTGTGAGTGTTGTGTTCTGGCTGTTTTCTCAATCTGTAAAACTTCATGTTTCTCTCCCTCTGTGACGTAGAGCTGTATGTAGGTCCTGTTCAGGTGGGTTTCATTCTCTTTGAGTTTGATTCCCTCAAATAATCTTTCATACTTCTTCTTCATGCTTGTTTTGTGCTGGTCTTTGACTTTCTGCAGGTCTCCAGTCTCCAGTGTGTGTGCCTGCTGGACTGCTTCAGTTTTGTCCTGTCTGGAAAAAAAAAGAACAACAAAACAGACAGTGACTGTAGGAGATCTGAAATATATAGGTTACCCGGTATGATATCCAGATGAATCCCTGTGCAATGCATGTTGCATATTTTGGAGCACATATAATGATGTTTTATTGAAACTTAAGTTACTATTCATGTTAGATGCACTATATTACTTCAGGAAATTAACTCCGTACTAATTAAGGGTACTAATTAAGTTAAGGATACATAAATCACTTCTCCATTACTGAATATATGAGGTAGCATGGGGCCAAATTTCTCTGGAGACTCTGATCTCCATCTCTGTCTCTGTCAAGGCAACGTCGGTCCTTGAGTGCTGCTGTCCTACAGAGTTCAGCTCCAAACCTAATCAAACACACCTGAACAAGTTTATCAATGTCTTCAGGATTACTAAGGCTATGGGCCGGTGAGATTTATGTTTCAGGGTTGGAGCTAAACTTTCTAGGATCAACTTTGTGGTAAAAAAAAATCTAGAGGAAAGTAATTATCTGCATCTCTGTTAATGTACCATGAAACACAACGCAACTCATTACAGGCTAAAATGATAAAATCTACAGTGTCTTACCTGGGGTCAGATGTCATTGTTGCGTCACTGGATCCAGGGGGTAGATTCATAGACACACAGCTCAATCCATGAGATGTAGAGCTCATTTCAGAGAGATCGTCTTCTCTGTCATTACGGAGACTTATTTTAGTGTTTTCCTACACTCGTTTGACATAAAGAGTGTTGAGAGATTGATTTCAGACATTTTCTGTGGAATTTTTTTTCTGTTAGTACAATGATATAATACAGCTACTTCAAAGTAGTCTTAATCTAGATGGCTATTGCAGACTTTCTTTCTTCCCCATATTATTAAATACAAAACGTCCCCTTGGAATTATAAGGTTCTATCTGACATTTTTGTCAAAATTTAGTTATTCACATATTCATACTCAACTTATTTACATTATGTGATGTTTCTTTTTTTAAGTTGTGTACATTTTGATACTTTTTTTTAGAAAACAAAAAGTCACACTCTAACTTGGCTCTATAAGGTTCTATCTGCGTGAGCCAATCAGCACTTTGAATGCACACACGAGGACCAATCAGGATCAGCATTCTTTGTCATGTCGCTGCGATAGCGGAAGATATCGCATAAAAATGCTAAATCAGTGAAGAAAAGATAAAAAAATAATTTCATACAACGCAATGTTTATTAGAAACCTCACAATGAATTACTTTATTTTATGATCTTGTCAATGACAGCAGCCTAAATTAGTCTTTTTGTATGTTTTGCTGTATCTGTTGCTGAGGAGTTATTTTCAGTTAGACACCAAGCTAACGTTAGCCAGCCGCACTATTAAAATGATAGTGGAATGGTTTTGTAATCTATTTGCTTATTTCCAGTCACGACATTGTCATTGTCGTACTATGTAGCTATAAAGCTATTTGCTATGGCACACTGGATTAAAGTTAAATTAAAGTTAAGTTAAATTTTACATTGTTGGTAAAAAACGAGTTGTTGCATAGCTGAAGTAATTTAAATATTTTAAATGTTAAATATTTTGAATTTTATATATATATATATATATATATATATACACAGGTGCTGGTCATATAATTAGAATATCATCAAAAAGTTGATTTATTTCACTAATTCCATTCAAAAAGTGAAACGTGTATATTATATTCATTCATTACACACAGACTGATATATTTCAAATGTTTATTTCTTTTAATTTTGATGATTATAACTGACAACTAAGGAAAATCCCAAATTCAGTATCTCAGAAAATTAGAATATTGTGAAAAGGTTCAATATTGAAGACACCTGGTGCCACACTCTAATCAGCTAATTAACTCAAAACACCTGCAAAGGCCTTTAAATGGTCTCTCAGTCTAGTTCTGTAGGCTACACAATCATGGGGAAGACTGCTGACTTGACAGTTGTCCAAAAGATGACCATTGACACCTTGCACAAGGAGGGCAAGACACAAAAGGTCATTGCAAAAGAGGCTGGCTGTTCACAGAGCTCTGTGTCCAAGCACATTAATAGAGAGGCGAAGGGAAGGAAAAGATGTGGTAGAAAAAAGTGTACAAGCAATAGGGATAACCGCACCCTGGAGAGAATTGTGAAACAAAACCCATTCAAAAATGTGGGGGAGATTCACAAAGAGTGGACTGCAGCTGGAGTCAGTGCTTCAAGAACCACTACGCACAGACGTATGCAAGACATGGGTTTCAGCTGTCGCATTCCTTGTGTCAAGCCACTCTTGAACAACAGACAGCGTCAGAAGCGTCTCGCCTGGGCTAAAGACAAAAAGGACTGGACTGCTGCTGAGTGGTCCAAAGTTATGTTCTCTGATGAAAGTAAATTTTGCATTTCCTTTGGAAATCAGGGTCTTAGAGTCTGGAGGAAGAGAGGAGAGGCACACAATCCACGTTGCTTGAGATCCAGTGTAAAGTTTCCACAGTCAGTGATGGTTTGGGGTGCCATGTCATCTGCTGGTGTTGGTCCACTGTGTTTTCTGAGGTCCAAGGTCAACGCAGCCGTATACCAGGAAGTTTTAGAGCACTTCATGCTTCCTGCTGCTGACCAACTTTATGGAGATGCAGATTTCATTTTCCAACAGGACTTGGCACTTGCACACAGTGCCAAAGCTACCAGTACCTGGTTTAAGGACCATGGTATCCCTGTACTTAATTGGCCAGCAAACTCGCCTGACCTTAACCCCATAGAAAATCTATGGGGTATTGTGAAGAGGAAGATGCGATATGCCAGACCCAACAATGCAGAAGAGCTGAAGGCCACTATCAGAGCAACCTGGGCTCTCATAACACCTGAGCAGTGCCACAGACTGATCGACTCCATGCCACACCGCATTGCTGCAGTAATTCAGGCAAAAGGAGCCCCAACTAAGTATTGCGTGCTGTACATGCTCATACTTTTCATGTTCATACTTTTCAGTTGGCCAAGATTTCTAAAAATCCTTTCTTTGTATTGGTCTTAAGTAATATTCTAATTTTCTGAGATACTGAATTTGGGATTTTCCTTAGTTGTCAGTTATAATCATCAAAATTAAAAGAAATAAACATTTGAAATATATCAGTCTGTGTGTAGTGAATGAATATAATATACAAGTTTCACTTTTTGAATGGAATTAGTGAAATAAATCAACTTTTTGATGATATTCTAATTATATTACCAGCACCTGTGTGTATATATATATATATATATATATATATATATATATATATTGTCAGTGAAACATTTTTCAATGTTTATTAAACTTTGTTAAACACCTTTGCTGAAGCATTGTCTGTTTTCTTGCAGTTTTGTAGTCTTAAAATATCTTACATTTTTATAGTATTAAAGCTTAAATGTCAAATATTCAATAATTTAATTGATGAGGTCTTAATTACAACTATAAACGTTAGCATGTTATTTCAGACATACTGATGTCTGGAGAAAGCCATTTTACCTGTCCCACTATCTGTGGAATAAAGTCCTGCTCAGATGTATTACAGTAGCTGCTTTCTGTCTAAACAAACAGAAACTTAAATGGTCCCTGCAATAATGTGTTAAATTACCCACCATATTCCTACCTAAATTTAACATCTGCACTGGACAAAATATTTTAACACTGCCATTTATGCATATTCATTTAAAATTTGAAATAAATGTCATAAAAACCATTAAATGTAACTTTCTCATGCATTTCAATTCAACTAATTTTGTGTTTTAAAACAATTTATAAGTAAACTGTTTTTGTTTCTTGAAAATTATTGCTTCAATTAATTTTTTGGCAGATACAGTAGAACCATATAATTCTAAGTGAAAAGTGTTATTTTTTTTAGAATTAGAAGGTTCTATCTGTATTTCACCCGTTCCAAAAATCCCCATTTACAAATTTGAAAGGTTTTTGATATTGTACATATAGAATATATTTAGGGTCCCTGTCATTTTCATGTTTGAAAGAAACTTGTTCCCCATATAATTTTTGCTATATGTGTCATGAGCTGGATTTGATTATTTCCTTGTTTTCTGCTTTTCTCCCTGTTCTCTATGCTGATTTGTTTCAGCTTTTCGTCATTTCTGTTGGCGTTCGCGCTCTCGCATTCGCACCTGTTCTGTGTCTTCGTTGATTGTTCTGGCTATTTCTTCCTGCTGTTAGTTCGTGTCTTTGTCAGATGATTATGTACCTGTGTGTGTGGCGTACGTCTGTAGAACCTCTCTGCAATCGAAACTACTGTTTGTGTATTATCTGTCTTAGTCCCCGTTCTAGTACCTGTTCTCGTGGTCCGTCTATCTGAGCCTTCTGTCTACAAGCCTGGTTCCTACCATTCGCCAGGTTTGGTGTTCACCATCTACCAACTGAGGCACGCCCAGATCGGCCACTGAGCTCCAGTGCTCCGAGAGCTTCCATCAGGGAACGAACTCATTTATGATCTTCTGTTTACCGCCTGGCAGTCTGTTTTTGTTGGACTTAGAACTTAACTCTGAATAAACACAGTGAAATTGCCCCTTTGCTTCTGGGTCTTCTGCTGTCACATAACAATATGGAATGCAAAAACTTTGAAGCTTAATATCACAAAACTGCTCAGAATGCAGAGAGAACCTTATAATTCCAAGGGGACGAAATATAGCTTAATGTAATCTTAAATAATAATAAAAAAAATCTTTCATCATTTACTCACCCTCATGTCAATCCACACCTGTAAGACCTTTGGAACATAATTGAAGATAATGATCGGCAATGCATTCACAAGAAACAAAGGTCTTATGGGTGTGGAACAACATGAGGCTGAAAATTTAAAAACATTTTCTATTTTGGGTGAACTAACCCTTTAAAGATTCTTTAGGAACACATGATATTTTTCTAAATGTCCACAGAATTTGACCTTGAAAAAAAAAGTGACTGGGTATCTACCGATTATACTGCCCATTTCTTTTTTTAAGTAACAACATGTGTTTATCTCTTCTCTTATTAACCAAATAAGAGAAATATTGTTTTTGTACTGTGCTGAATGTGTCACACCTGCATTACAGATAAAAGCGTGTCTCGTTTTCTTGCCTTGTTTGTGCAACTGAAGCTACTAGTTCATTGGTGTTGCACCAGATCATAGAAGTACAAAAACACCAATTATGCGCATTAAAAAGTGTCCTGGTGAAGAAATAGCTTTTTTTTTTTTAACACAAGATCTACACATATCAGAATATAAACCAGTCTTTTTTTAAATTTTATATATATATATATATATATATATATATATATATATATATATAAAAGCAAAAAGCTCATTTTAACTACATGGTTATATTAAGAATAATTTCTGAACTTACCACAAAATATCTGACTGTTTAATTACCAAATCTTAACAGGTTTAAAGCCTCGAAATGGCATCCCTTCTTTTCCTCCTCTTTTACTTTCATTTTTGGCTACCTGGTTTTACCTTAAACTCCACCCATTTAAAAAGCACTCATGCTCCCTCTATTGACGCAATCTCCAGTGAATTTTAGAAAAGTTGATTTAAAGCTGATTTAGGGGACTGAACACACATTACAAATAAAAAATCTAACAACACAGAAAATATAGACATCAGTTTCATATAGTTTGATAAGGTATATAATGCTGTCAGCCAGTCATCATTCCATTATAATATGATCTACCTGATCAGGATGACCAACCTGTTAAACCTGTTGTAGTATTTGCTTGTAAGTGTTCTCTGGGTTTTAATCAAAAAAAAAAAAAAAAAAAAAAAAACCTGTAGGAATATCAAAATAAAACCTTCAGACATCATCATTCATCTTTCAACCATCACATTTAAAATGATAACATAGGCAGCACATTACATGAGGAAAACCTGCATTACCACAGTGGTAAAAATAATTTAAAATATAGAATAACAAGTCAGAATGCAGCAGCTCCATGTTTTGTGAGGGACAACAAACCTACATTAAACAACAGTTCCTTACTCATATCACAATGCCTTGTTGAATGCTGAGCTAATAAATGCAAGTCCTGTGAGTGTCAGTGGTTTCATACAAAGGGCTTGGACAACACACATTTATTAGCTCAGCATTCAACAAGGCATTGTAATATGAGTAAAGACTCTCGGCTCACAGAGAAAGTTATGGATAACTTTGTAAATTTATAGATTGTACTTCCTTTCAATGGAATTGGTTACACATGAGTCATTACTAGTGGGTTACCATGAACTTCACTTTAGAATACTTGATCCAAATAATTTGTAATTCCTTAAGAAGCATGTAGTAACACATTATATATATTATATATTATTATTATATATATATATATGAGTCATTATATCCAAAACTTTACAAAAACCTCAAAATCTTAAAATGACTTCAGTCTGTTACATGTGCACTCTGTTTTGGACTTGTTTTGCACTTGTGTTGTTCCATTTCCCGCCACTAGTTTATCACCATGGTTACTGAGCACTCCAATCATCACCTCCAGCTGTGTCTAATCACCCACCTTGTTATCCCATGTATATATACCCTGTGTTTTCAGTCCAGTGTTGTCTGGTATCGTTTGTGTATGTGTTGGTGTATGTTCCTGCCTGTTCCTGTTCATTCCTGTGGATTATCTAGTAAAAGACTTGTTTTGACTTTATCTCCTCGTCGTGTGCTTAATACATCAGCTACTGTAACAGAATACCTTACCAAAACAGTTAGACAGATTGTGGCGTGTTTATTGTTTGTTGTTTTCCGTGTCAGTGTTTTTCGTGTTTCACTTTTCATTCCCGTCATGATGTACACACCCGCGTTTCTGTTAATCTGCCTTGAGCAGAAGGACCGCTCCCTCGAGGCACATTTTAACGATTTTTTGTTCCTAGCACCATCGACATATTTCCCAGACAGCAGCCTTTGCAACTTTCTGTATGCCGGCCTCAACACTGCCACTAAAGCGCAGATGTCCAGGGAAGGGCCTCGAGGGAGTTTCTCTGAATACGTGGAGTGGGTGCTGGCGTCGTGTGGATCGTCGATGACTGTGGATTCCTGCGACAACGACGCCAGTTCCACTCCCACTCCAGTGCCCAGCCATCAACACCCTGACTGAGAGGATCGGCAGCTTGAGCACACCTCAGACCGTGATGATAAGGATTTCGCCACAATGTTTGAGCCAGCGCCAATGGGAGCGACCGAGCAGAACATCACCACGGAGCCGAGCCGGCTGTACCATCCGTCACGAGCGAATTCTAGTGGAATACGAGGATATGGAAGTGAGCCCCACCCAACCCCCTGCCACTGAGAGTGAGTTTTTGGTATGCACTGGTGACTGTTTTTTAGATATTGGAGAGGTTAACCTTCTACCTGTGCTATCACCACCTGAATCTACCTGGCATATGTCTAGTTCTCTGTTCCCTCCCAGCCTCCCTCTCCCACCGCCTCTCCAAAATTGTGTTGAGACTCATTCATCTTCTGACGGATTTTGCTGCACTCTCCAAACCTCTCTTCTGCCCCAAGCCACGACTGTCACCCAGTCTTCGCTGTCTCCCATCAGCCCTTCAGTTCCTCCTCCATTTCCTCTCAGTGGTGGGGATCCACCTCGGGACTGCTGGGAGCCACCTCCTCATGGGCGTGAGGAGCCTGGGGTTCCGCCTCCAGCCTCAGAACTCTCCACTCCCCCTCAACCCGTCGACCTGGCTCCTACACCTACGCTCCTTCCACCCTCGTCGTCACCAGGTACCATCGGGCATTCAGCCTCGCTGGGTTCCCTCGGCACGTCGGCTCCGCCTGAGTTGGACATCGCCACCCCTCTGCTGTGGACTTACGGGCCATTCGCTGCTCTCTGGCCCTCCACCCCTTCGGCTACGACTAGCTCTGCCCTCCCTCAGGCTCCACCTCCGCCCTCAGTCTCTCCAGCTCCACCTCTGCCCTCTGGATATCTGCTTCCACCTCGGGGGGTCGTCGCTGCGGTTCCGTCGCGGTCGCCCAGGTCATCTGGGTCCTGTCGAGTCTTCGGCGCTCCGGCTGCACGGTGGGCTCCTACTCTGATGTCATCGTCACTTCCGATCGTCCCCATGGTGGCGTCTAAGACTACATCACCATGGTTCCTCCCGCCAGCGACGCCGCCATGGGGCGCAGTCTTGGCTGTGGCCTGGATGTGTATACTACTTCCTCTGTTCAAGGCACCTCCCTGGTCTTAACCACCATCTGCACCTCCCTGGATTTCTTCATCACCTGCACCTCCCTGGACTCCTGCACTTCGCCGCCTCCCGGTTAGCCGTCCGCCTCCTGAGCCACCTCCTACACCATCTTCTGCATCTCATCTTCATCTTCCCCTCTCCACGGTGCGAGAATGCACCTTTCCGGGAGGGGGGCGATATGTTACATGTGCACTCTGTTTTGGACTTGTGTTGTTCCATTTCCTGCCACTAGTTTATCACCATGGTTACTGAGCACTCCAATCATCACCTCCAGCTGTGTCTAATCACCCACCTTGTTATCCCATGTATATATACCCTGTGTTTTCATTCCAGTGTTGTCCGGTATGTTCCTGCCTGTTCCTGTTAATTCATGTGGATTATCTAGTAAAAGACTTTTGAGTTTTGACTTTATCTCCTCGTCGTGTGCTTAATACATCAGCTACTGTAACACAGTCATTACAAGTTGTATATTATCACACTTTTCACTTTAGAAAACTGATTCAAATAATTAGTAATTCCTTCTACCATGACCTTCACTTTAGAAATAATTATACATTTTGCATTATTTATATTAATTAATAACCTGCGTATAGTAGTTGTTAGTAGTTCTCTGGGAGATGAGTAGTAGTAGAAAAAAAGTAGTTATTGATTTGTTAATAGTGAACTACTGCATTTGACAAAGCACTATTACTTACTAATTTGTTAATCAGAGTTTACAGTTAACAGAAGTTACTAGAATGGTAATAGTGTGTTACTCATTTGCTCCAATGTAATTATTCATTAATGATGGAACAGTATTCTACAGTGTTACCACTCCAACAACTCATCCATTCAGGACATTAGAGAGGAACGCATGAAGATAAAGAATGAAAACAGATTTTCACTTCCTCCTCTGCTGCGTTTACATGTAGTTTTGCACAGGGCTCTGTCTTAGGCCCTGTTTTGTTTTCTCTCTATCTCCTTCCATTAACCAATATTTTTCGCAAGCATCAGATTCCATATCATTGTTACACAGATGACGTACAACTTTATCTTCCAGTTAAGCCTGATGAAAATACATCTCCCCAGTCATTATTTGAGTGCTTGAGTGAAGTTAAAGGCTGGATGGCAGAAAACTTTCTTCAGTTAAGCGCTTCAAAGACTGAAGTGTTAGTTTTTGGATGCCTGGACTCAGCCAATATCCTCTCTCAAACTTTGGGTCCTAAGAAATCTGAGAGTTATTTTTGACCCAGCACTTAAGTTTGACAAACAAACTCAGTTGTCAAATCAGCATTTTTCCAGCTCAGGATGATTGCCAAAATTAAATCTTTTCTTTCATTCAGGGACTTAGAAATCCACGCATTAATTTCATCAAGACTGGATAACTGCAGCTCACTATATTTGGGGGTAACTCAATCGTGTTTGTCTCACCTACAGCTGGTCCAAAATGCTGCGGCCAGATTTTTAAAAGGGACAAGGAAGAGGGAACATATTTTTATTACATAATTTGTGACCCGATCTGGCGAAATGAGTCGGAAGTCGCAACGTTCTATTTTAAGATATGGGCCGATAATGTGGAAAAACAATGAAAAAATCGATTTTTTTGTTTTTTTTTTCAATTTCAAAGAACAGACTTTCAAAAATAATCTCCCAAAGTTTCGTAGTCCAGATAATTGAGTAAAGGTGTTTAAATGGCTATGAAATTTGACATGGTTTTACTAAATTCGCTGGAAATGAACTTCTCAACTCCTCTGGTCACTTATGAGCATTTCCCGGTATCCCCTGAAACGTCATTATCTCTGCTCTACAAATATGGTGTTACACGTTGTATAGAACAAATCAAACAGCTTAGAAATGTAAACACACTGACCTAAACGCTGATTTTTAACAATGGGAAGCCCCGTTTCGACTGACAGGCACGCGATCGGTCCAGCCATCCTCCTGTCAGACTAGCGCGCCTTATAAAATAAAACTCCCATTAGCGTGTCTCTCTTTAAAAAGCCAATAAAAATTGAATCCATATAGGTAGCACAAAAATTCTTTTTGCATACAAAACCAAAGCCTTTAAACTTTCATATCAAGCCTCCAACATGCTTCTGTTGCGTTCCCAGCTAACATCAGACCAGCGGGCCACTGGCGGCCCACCGGTGGCAAAGTGGGCGGCCCACCGGCGGATGCCGCCAGCGGTTCACTGGCGTTTTGCTCATCGTTATTCCAGCGGTCCACCGGCGGCAGCCGCCACTTTTCCGACGGTGGTCCGCTATCGAGCCGCTGGTTTATAATAAAGGTTTTCTGGCGGCCCGCGGTCGGTCCACGGTTTATAATAAGTTCCTTATATTACTCACTGTCCTTCCACACTATAATGAATAATGTACACAACTCTCAATAGCAGTTGCAAATTTATTTTTAAATACATTTTCAATGAACAGATCAAATAAATACATACATTTATTCTTTTATCAGATGTTTTTATCTAACGTGAATATTAGTCAAGTAAATTAGGAGCATTAAATTCAGGTTTATTTCTAAATTAACCTTGGTTTTACTACAGCATTGGCAGTAAAAACAACAAAATGAACCATGGTTTTACTACAACTATGGATTATCAATGATTGTTGTTGTAAAACCATAACTACAAAACACATGGTTTCAAAACCTATGGTTACTGGTCATGATAACCAGAATTTTACTCTAGTATTACTGCAATATTACAATAGTAGAACCATGGTTTGAAAAAAAAAAAAAAACATAGTTGCTACAGTTTTACCATAGTAAAACCATATAATGCTTTTTACAAAATATATTAGTTTCAAAGCAGCTTTACAGAAAATGCGTGTTCAAGATTATACAATAGCAAAATATCCTTTAATCAGCCAGACTGTGACTCACTGAGGTGCATCTTCAAGCAAAAAAGTACCAGTATTGTCCATATGACAATAGCTCTAAGATAAAGTCAATTTAAAATCATGTGTTTTAAGTCGTGTTCAGTTAAACAGACAAAAGGATGCCATTTTCAACATTTTTAAAGGGCAAGTTTGCAGATTTTTAACACACTTTGTATTGTTACAATGTTGGTCATATGTAAATGAAGAATGTTTAATCTTTCTCTGAGTTACATGTACTGAGATATATGGAAGCTTGTTTCCGCCATGAAATAAAAAATTAAAGTAATTGCAAATTTTATCTCACAATTTTGACTTTGTCGCAATTACCTAGGACTGCACGATTAATCACGATTAAATCGCACACAATCTGGCAAAGGCCATTTGGAGCCATTGTTCATTGACAAGCTGTGCATAAAAAAAATGAATTGCAGCCTTTGCAATTTTATAATCGCACGAAGAATCACGTTTAAGCGATAATCGCATTTAAAATCAATGATATTTTCCGTGTTGTGCGATAAATCATGCAGCCCTACAATTACTTTTTTTATTTAGTGAAGGAAACAAGCTTCCAAAGAGATATCCCTGTTTATTTGTCAGCAAAACTGTCATGCAAACCTTCCCTTTGAGACACTTGCCCAGTTTCACAGACAAGACAAGGCTTAAAGGGTTAGTTCACCCAAAAATTAAATTTCTGTCATTAATTACTCACCCTCTTGTCGTTCCATACCTGTAAGACCTTTCTTCATCTTCGGAACACAAATTAAGATATTGTTGATGAAATCCAATGGTTTTTGATCCACACATAGGCAGCAACGTCATTGCACCTTTGGACATCCAGAAAGGTAGTTGAAAACATAGTTAAAACAGTCAACGTGACTACAGTGGTTCGATCTTATTGTTAAGTGACGAGAATACTTTTTGAACCACTGTTGTCACGTTGACTATTTTAACTATGTTTTCAACTTCCTTTCTGGATGTGTTCTGATTGAAGATTGAAGTTCTTATGGGTGTGGAACGACAAGAGGGTGAATAATTAATGACAGAAATGTAATTTTGGAGTGAACTAACCCTTTAACTGAAAGCATATCTTAAAATATGTCAGTGTCATTGTTTTGTGTCAAGATGCACAACAGTAATGTTTTTTTATTACTTTCTAAAGCATGTTTAAAAAACCTAATTAAATGTCCTAATTTAAATAAGACCTAATCCTGACGTAATCTAAGCCCTGTCTGTGAAACGGGACCAATAATTACAATATATAAGGATAATATCTGGCAGTTTTGCATGTCCATCTATAGTTTCCATCATCTGAAGTCTTCACAAGTGAGGTTGGAACGTTGGATCCAAACTGGAGCTGCCGTAACCTCTAGTAACCTTGCTGGACATCCTGAGATAGAAAGAGCAAAAGGAGAAAGATTAGAACTACCTTCTTTAATGGACTTTGCTACTCGAGAAACATTTCTGATTATTATCAGTGCTGAAAACAGTTGTGCTTATTAATATTGTTGTGGAAACTGTTTTAAAAGTTTAAACTAATTTTTATTCTTTTTCTTATTATTATTTTTTCCACAGGATTCATTGATCTCAAACCTATAAACTGTAGTGTACTCTAATGGGTCAATAATATTTTTTTTTTTAATTCACCTTTTTATTCAGCAAGGATGCATTAAATTGACCAAAATTGAGAGTAAATATTTCTGTTTCAAATAAATGTTGTTCTTTTTTAACTTTCTATTCATCAAAGAATCCTGAAAAAAAGTAGTAAAGTAGTACAACTGTTTTCAACATTGATAATAATCATAAATGTTTCAGCAAATCATCATATCAGAATGATTTCTGAAGGATCATGTGACACTGAAGACTGGAGTAATGATGCTGAAAATTCAGTTTTGATCACAGGAATAAATTACACTTTACTATATATTCACATAGAAAACAGCTGATTTACACTGGAATAATATTTCAGAATGTTGCTGTTTTTACAGTATGTTGAGCCAATGAATACAGCCTTTGTGAGCAGAAGATACTTCTGTTAAAAACATTACAAATCTTATCGACCCCACACTTTTGAACATTAGTTTAAGAGGGTTTACTTACTAGTCATGTGGTCCGACAGGAACTTTTTTATCCGCTCCAACTCTGCTATGGTGCAGAGCGTCAGCAGGGAAGTATCTAGGAACATAAACAATTAGTCACAGACCCAACAATATTATTATTCAATGCCAGGTTTATTAAAAGAAAAGAAGCTACAGAAGAAAAAGAAGAATACACATAAAATAACAGAATTTATGTTTTTTTAGGTTTACTTATTCATTAAATATTGCTCATACAGTGTCACTTACATTTGGATGTCAAAGCCTTTTAAAAAAAATTAAATAAAAAAAAAGTAAATTTGAGAAAATAAAAAAGAAGAAAATGACAGATGCATGGTTTAGGTGAAAAATATTGTGGAAGAAATGTATATGGAGTTATTTGGTGGGTTTCCTCAGCTCACCTGTGTCTCCTTCTGTCAGCAGCTTCCTTCAGAAATGTTGAAATCTTCAGAGCTTCCCCTCTGTTGTAGAGGGGCTATTTTGCTGAAATCACAGAACAATGTTTATCAATATTTGTTTACCATAAGAGCTCAAAACGCTTTTGAAAACTTGTGCTTCACTCAAGTTACATCACCGATTAACTAGGCTACATTTACATTTATAAATTAGCCAGCTTCTAATCACCCATTGACAGCAAAAACCTTTATAAAACTATCAAAACCTCTCATCTACACCTAAAGATGTGATTAAAAGCCTAAACTATCATAAACAAATCAATCGATAGTTAGCCTACCTCTTCTGAAAATGGGATGCTAACGGAGATGCTAACGGAGTTTTTCGAAGACACTAAATCGTTTCTATAAAGTAAATATTCAACATAATTGTGTCAATTACATGTTAGAGAAGTGTCAAGAACAGTTGTGTGTATTATTTGTGTGATTTTAGCGACTAAACTCACCTGAAAGACGTGAAAACAACAGCGAGAGACTGCTGTTTTTGCTGCTTGTCAGTTGTTGTTTGTCCGTTTCCATGGCAACTTTGCGCAGCTCCAGTGTTTGAAAGCGGTTCGAATGTTCGGCGCGCACGCGCAATAAAACACGTCACAGTCATGCAGTATTTACATAAATAAACACCTAGAATTAAAACATTACATAAAAAAAAATCTCATTAATATTAAATCATGAATTTAAAACTCATTTTGTAGTTTTGTAACCCGTTCATAGGAGCAAAATGCCACCCCCAGCACGTGATAGTGGAACAATTGTGGCACTTTTATAACTTAATAATTGTATAACTTAAACTTTTATAACTTAATTATTTATTGTTGTTTTTACAAACATTTAACCATGTTATTTTGTTTGAAAGCGGCTTATAGGCAGTTATACCAAGCTTTTGATATAGATATTAGGTTAGTCTCAATATTTTTTTATTCAGTGCTTTCGGATTCTTTTGTAACTGCAATAAATATAAGATAAATACAAACTTATCAAAAAAGATGTCCTGTAAGCGCTCAGCAGAAACTGGACCGACTATCAGTTTGCCACTGGTGTACCAACGGTGGCCCAGCAGTGGCAAACCGCTGGTGGCGTGCCACCCAAAAAACGCTGGCAGACCGACGGCATTTTCCGATTGGTCGGCTTGCCGATGATGTGCCGACGGTGGTCCGACCGCGTCTAGCCGCTGAATTTGTGCCGCCCAAAAAACGCTGGCGGACCGCCAGGTCATTGTTAGCTGGGGTTGTTTTCACCCTCTAATGAGTAATATGCGTTTACAACAAAAATAGCACAGCAGCTTACTGAATACAGGTATGTATATTTCACGTGCTCATAACTTCATGAAAAATGCAGATCATAAAAATGGCACATCAATATTTAAAGCAGATTCTCAAGATTAAAACGAATCCAAAATCATTATAATATATTGCGTTGATCACAAGATATTACTCACGGAATGATTTAACATACTTGGCTAAAAACATGTCTCTCATCTCTCCGGGATGCAGTGTGTATCCAATGTTCCCGGACCCATCCATGTTCGTTTTCCAACGTGGAATAACACAAAATAGATATCATTTTAAAGCTTAGAGTTTCATCTTTTTAATGCATCTAACCATTTTGAAAAACTCCTAACGAGTGCTGAGAAGCACCTCTAAACCGGAGTTTACCGCCCGTTGGCGCCACCTGGCTGCGGAAAAAATGAACAACAATTTTTCAAACTATTCTTTATGCTATCACCACGAAATTTGAACCAGATGCAGCTCACATATAGGACAGCATCACCAAAAAATATTTTTTTAGCGATCTTATTGTGTTCATGAGTTATTCTATGTCAAATTAAAAAAAAAGAAAAATTATATAAAAAAAGGATATATATTTTTGTCTTTTATCAGCTGTTTCTCAGCAAGAAAATGTCCAAATGTAATGTAGTTTATATTTTCTTAAAATTTAAAATGTTTTCTAACAAATTATACCTACCTTTTGACTCTCCTTGCTAGAGTTTTGGAGTTATGAGTCTTTACTTTTGTGTGTTTCGCTCAGGGAAAAAAAAAAAAAACTCTAAAAAAGCCTTCAGGTCTTAAAGGGTTAATTCAAATAAGTATATACTTTCAAATAATTTGAGCTTCAGCCTGGTTTAGCTTTTATATATATAAAAATGTCTTTGGTCAAATTAAGCTGTAAAATAAATAGTTTATCCCTTTAAATGCAATGGATTTTGAAAGATATCAACAAAAAACAAGCAAAAAACTTTAAAAGCGATTTTCTCAGGTTTTCAATTGGAAAAAGAGGGCAGACAACCATAATTCAAATGGGTATATCTTTAAAACCATTCAAGGTATGATGAATGTGCTATATAAATAAATTAAACTGAAACTAAATGAAAACAGACTGAGAAATCAAAAAGACAGGTGAAATGGAGGAGAGCAGACAGTGTGTAAGTGTGATGTCTGCTTTAAACACACACTAAATAACTCCATTGGCTCAATCTTGTCAATCTGTGTCTGGATCTCTCAGTCCTCAATCTGAACTTTACAGATGGAACATGACACACAGTCAATGTCATTCATCATGTGCAAAGATTTACTGAAGAAAAACAGTAACCCAGTGTTAATGTGCAGCTCTTACAGTAAAGAGACGTTTACACCTCATCTAATGCTTAAACGTTACTTTCTGCTGTAACATAATTAAGGTAGATTAACCAAGGTAGATTCAGTCATACTTATTCATACTTGTAATTTATTTTGACTCAAACCATAGGCATGACAAATCTGAAAAGAAATAAGAAATATGGACTGATAACATGTAACATTTCAAAGTAGCAAAAAAACAAAACCAAACATAAAAACTACTTAGAAGAACTACTTTAGGTAGCAGACATTTTGCAAAGACAATAGCGTTAATCAGATTGAGCAAAAAATTACAAAATATGCAATTCATTTTAGTGCTACAAAAGTTTGTCATTACAGTTATTTCAATCATTAAAAAGATAGTTTAATCAAAAATTCAAATTCTGTAATTTATTCAACCTCAAGTTGTTCCAAACCTCCTTTTGAAGAATGATCCAAGGTACCATTAACTTCCATAGTAGGAAAAATAATATTATGGAAGTCAATGGTGACCCAGATCTTGTTACAGTTCATACCTGTCCCGGACTCCGTGTCCCATCATCCTCCCTGTTCCACACCTGAACTCACTTCCTCATTATCTCTCCCGCTCTGGATTCCCTGCACCTGGTCTTTGTCGTTAGCACACCCTTTATATTGGACTCACTTCCCTGCACTCCCTGTCTGTTCTATTGTTTGCCATATGTCTTTGGTTGCTGTTTTGCTGTTCCTTGTTTAAATAAACCCTGTGTTTGTGGAAGTCCGATTCTGCCTCATCTCTGCTGCAACCACACATGTAACAGATCTGCTTGGTTACAAACATTCTTCAAAATATCTTCCTTTGTGTTCAGCAGAACAAAGAAATTTATACAGGTTTGGAACAACTTGAAGGTGAGTAAAAGATGACAGAATTCATTTTTTGGATGAACTATCCTTTTAATAAGGAATTTTACTTAATCTGATGAATGGAGAGAGAAAACGCACTGACCTAACAGTAAGAGTTTATGAGAATCCAGCAGGATGAAAGTGATTCTGTGTATCCTCTGAAACAATGACCAAATCTACATTAGCTCTTATAAGATCACTGTGCTGTTGTTACCAAGCAACAGGGTAAACAGCTGCTGCCTTGACTGTGTAAATGCCAAGCGGCAACCTCCCCCAGTCTCTCGTGAAGCCAATACGGAAGTGACTTAAACTGCGATTCATCGACTGGCCGCTAGGGACAGGCTCCAAAAGAGAGCAGAATCTCATAGAGTCCCATGTTAAATTGGCCAAGTTTACAGCAGAAAAAAACATGTTTACAAGTTGGTTCAAATTGTGGTTTTGGTCTATACTGCTAATTTTGCCCTTCATGACAACTCTGAGGGGGATGAATTTTTTTTTTCTAACTCATTCGTTTAAATTATATTAAGCCTTAAAATTCTGCATAATTAAGGGCGTGGTCACTTGAGTGACAGGTAGATATGCCGCTGCTGTCCGTGAGCTGTCACTTTACCTCAGCTAATTCCAGCCGCTGAATTTGGCATCTCAGCCGTATTTGTGTTCTTATTTTATACAATTATAAAATATGGCTTGCTGCATAATATTCGAGACTGATGTGTGTCTGTGTAGATGTGCATGCATGCGGAAGAAACAGAACACGCGTTGTTGGATCGTGGCATTGGCTGAAAGTTTTGGTTGTGAGATTTACTACAATGACAATGGCGAGAGGATATCAAAATCTGACAGCGCTGCTTGGATATTATAACTAAAACTGCTGCACTATTTTGAAAAAATATACTTTGGACACGGGTTCATTTGTTTGATACGATCGTATACAGTTTTACAACATAAAAGCTGCTCAGATTGCATCCTTTCTTGAAGAACGATGACAGAGAGCAGATCATTTAGAAGAAATGTGATGCAAACAATGGATAATATTTCATGGACAAAAAGTTTTTTTTTTTTTTTTGTTTATTTGTTTTGCAATGGACACTCATATTTTACCCAAGTGCCACAGACTGGATTCATCTCGCGGTCTCTATTTCATTATAAAGGTATGAAGTCCCATTTTGATTTTCCATGTTGTTATTTGCACACCCAACACTACTGGTGTTGGAGCATCTATATCTTAAAAACAAAAACACCGTAGATTGACAGTAAACCTTTAGAACTTTCTGATGATAAAACTTATCTTCATTAATAATTTAGATAGTATCTAGATAGATAGCTCCTTTGCTTGCTAACATGGTCACGTCGAGCTAGGCAGGCGTGGTTTCAGCAACTAGTCACGTCAGCTCAAACCACCTCCCCGCCTCTTTGCCCATTTTCAGTTACCCGGGAGTGACATGCGGTGACGCGCAGCTAAGATGGCCGCGGCCTCATTTACGCGTCAAAAATGCTGTTCAGAACTCTATGGGTGACGTCACGGACACTACGTCCATATTTTTTTTACAGTCTATGGTAAATGCACTGCGGTGCAGACCCATATAATATACCCTACTAGTCAAAAGTATGGAAACATTACTATTTTTAATGTTTTTGAGCGAAGTCTCTTGTGTTCATTAAAGCTGCATTTATTTCATAGTAAATACAGAAAAAAAACAATAATATTGTGAAATATTATTACAATTTAAAATTATGGTTTTCTATTTTAATATTTTAAAATATAATTTCTGTGATCAAAGCTGAATTCAGCATCATTACTCCAGTCTTCAGTGTCACATGATCCTTCAGAAATCACTGTAATATGATGATTTATTATCAATGTTGGAAACAGTTGTGCTGCTTAATATTATTTTATAACCTGTGATACTTGTGCTGTTCTATGAGAACTTTCAATATTTAGTCTAAGTTAAAAGTTATAGTTAGCACCATCTTGTGTTCAAAGTTTAGTACTGCATGTAATGTTGTAGAGTCCTTTTATGATGACATCATAATCACAAGACAGATCTCCAGCAAGCAGCAGTAAAGACCATGTGGTTATGGCTGCCATCATTCCCTGATTTAAGCTGGTCAGAAGGCACATTCGGTATGAAAGTATATCTATATTGTGATTCTATGTGCTGTATGTTTAGTTAATTCTTTATATTTTATTTGCTGGATGTTAACCTTATTGTCTTTATCATGCAAATTGTGCAACCTTTTTTCTGATTGTGCAATATTAGTCATTTTTCTGTATAAAGAGCTTATTTTTCTGATTTTTTTTTGTATGTTTCAGTTTTACGTTATTCCAAGACCGACAGTAAAGTTGAAGAAAAGATTCCTTGCGTCTGTTGTTATTGGAAGGCGTTATCTGTCTGCCAAATCAAGCAGGGCGTTTGAAAAGAGGGCAGAACAATACTTTTTCAGGATTCTTTGAATTAAAAAATAAATAAATATATATATATATATATATATATATATATATATATATATATATATATATATATATATATATATATATATATATATAGCAATTATTTAAAATAGAAATCTTTTGTAACAATATACACTACCGTTAACAAGTTTGGGGTCAGTAATTTTTTTTTTTTTTTTTTTTTGAAATACATTTTTTGAAAGATTTATATTGTTATAAAAGATTTCTATTTTGAATAAATGCTGTTCTTTTTAACCTTTTATTCATCAATGAATCCTGAAAAAAGTATCACAGGTTCCAAAAAAATATTAAGCAACACAAATGTTTTCAACATTGATTATAATGAAGTATCAAATCATCATATTATAATTTCTGAAGGATCATGTGACACTGAAGACTGGAGTAATGATGCTGAAAATTCAGCTTTGATCACAGAAATTATATTTTAAAGTATATTATAGAAAACCATAATTTAAAATTGTATTATTTCACAATATTATTTTTTCTGAATTTATTACGAAATAAATGCAGCCTTAATGAGCATAAGAGACTTTGTTCAAAAACATTAAAAATAGTAATGTTTCCAAACTTTTGACTAGTAGTGTAATATGAACACAGTCCAGCGGGGGCATGGGGAGCAATCAAACTCAGGTTCAGAGGTTCAGAAATGTATTCATATTAGTGAAACAATACATAATATTAGTCTTGCCATAGATGTAATTGATATCAGTTTTTAATTAAGCTAGCTTGAAAAAGCCAACCTACTCTAATGCTATTTAAACTTATTATGTTAGCTTGAGAAAGCCAACATATTGATATTCTACTTAATCATCTTATGTTGGCTTGGCTCAGACCTTGGCCCTAGTGTCTAGTTAGTTGCTATATCTTTTTAGACTGACTGGATTTTAGACAGACTTTATATATATAATTTCATTTTTTTTAAACTCTTTTTACATCGACAGAGCAAAAATGCGCCCTCTTGAGGAGCAGTACCGTCCACTGGAGGAAGCCGGTTAAAGGTGCCATAGAATTGAAAATTGAATTTACCTTGGCATAGTTGAATAACAAGAGTTCAGTTCATGGAAATGACATACAGTGAGTCTCAAACTCCATTGTTTCCTCCTTCTTATATAAATCTCATTTGTTTAAAAGACCTCTGAAGTACAGGTGAATCTCAACATAACACCGACTGTTACGTAACAGTCAGGATCATTAATATGTATACCCCCAATATTTGCCTATGCCAGTTCATGTTCAAGGCATTACACAAGGCAGAATTCATGTCTGGAGCAGCACAGCCGAATCAACAGACTTTATGCAGGTAGGCAAGCAAGAACAATAGTGAAAAATGGCAGATAGAGCGATAATAACTGACATGATCCATGATATCATGATATTTTTAGTGATATTTGTAAATTGTCTTTCTAAATGTTTTGTTAACATGTTGCTAATGTACTGTTAAATGTGGTTAAAGTTACCATCGTTTATTACTGTATTCATGGAGACAAGTGTAACACAAGTTTTTGTAACAGGGACAGGTTGCTCTAAGTACCTGATATTGGACCAGTGATTAGGAGGGTAAGTGATCAAGGCACACAAGGACACAGACAATAAATGGAAATGAGTTGATGTATTTTGTTTGTGCAAAAATAATAATGGAAGCAAATGTAACACAATCACAACAACAATTAAATAAAAATTGTTCTTTTCAATCCCCTGTTGTTCTTTTTGATATCTTTGAGCTCTCTTCATTATTTAATTTGCTATTTGCTTCTAGTTTCAGTTGTTTAGTTTCTATTTTGATTTATAGATATTCAGTTTCACTAACTTTTAGTTTAATAATAATCTTTGGGTTTTTAGTTTTTTTTTTTTTTTTTTTTTTTTTTCTCTCAACGCTTTTATATTTCACTCATAGAAAAGATTAACCCAAATTAAAACAATTAAAATGAGAAAAAGAAAAGTACAATATCACAATAGTTAAAAACAATTTGAAACAATTCAAACTATAACGGTCAACAATATACAATATAACTTCTCAGTCTGTGTATAAATGAATGTTCCTTTGTCACCCAAAGTGGAAAAATCTTAGTGTGTGCAAAAGTCTTTTGGTGTAGACGAAAGCTGTGTTTTAACAGTCAATAGTGCAAAGTAATCGTTGAAGGAAAAGTCAGATCCTACCGATCAGAATATACGCAATGAAAAGGATTCCACCTGATCAATTAGACAAACTAATTTATTATTGCCATTAATTTGTCTTTACTTATATTTTAAATATGCTATTTTCTAAAAATGCTAAATATACATATGCCACATGATATTATATAAATTTATAACCTAGGAATCATTACAATGTATTGCTTTCAATAATTGTTTTACTCACCATTAACTTTATTAATGTGAACAGTGATGTTGTGTGTAAGTCGCATAGTAGGAGATACGAAGCAGATCACAGAAATGGCTGTCAGTTAAGGTGCGTCCCAATTTGCATACTTATGCACTATTCTGTGACGTTTTTAAGTATAAATAGTGCGAGTAGTGCGTTCACACTGAAAATTCCAAAAAGAAAAAGTACACTTTAAATACCGAATAATGCACTAAATTAACGGAAAAAACTAAGTGTGGAATGTTGGACACTTCATCCACTCAACTGTCGCAGCTTTAATTACGTAGTGGAGGGGGAGGGGCTGTCAGACTCCGATGTTAAATGACAAAATAACCTTATACAATTCACACACTACATGGATGAGTACATAGTGCAAAAGTACGTAATATATAAATGCATAGTGTTCAGACTGGCTCTCAGTGGAGAGCGTCATGTTCAGCGTCATCAGCGAAAATGTTTGCTCACATATGTATGTGGAGCCAAACAGGCTCATCATCCTTTGTGCATGACGTTTGATCAAGGGGAATCTTGATGGTTCCAAACTCTTGTAAAACTGATTTTGATATTCTAGGTATTATCAGCTGGCCTGAATTCTGAGATCGCAATAGACATGAAGGACTATAATGCTTTAAGAGCTAAACATCGTATAGATTTTAAAATCTTGCTAATTACTTACAAAGCACTAAATGGTTTAGCTCCCCAGTACCTGAGCGAGCTCTTAAATCATTATAATCCTTCCCGTTTATTGCGATCTCAGAATTCAGGCCAGCTGATAATACCTAGAATATCAAAATCAACTGCAGGCGGTAGATCCTTCTCCTATTTGGCACCTTAACTCTGGAACAATCTTCCTAGCATTGTTCGGGAAGCAGACACACTCTGTCAGTTTAAATCTAGACTAAAAATAGATGAATACGATCCTCAACTGGATGAAACTGAAATAAATACTTTGAATGTTGCGATCCTGTCGGACTTATGATAGCAACCTGAGTCGTAACAAAGCACGACTAAGCCTGGTTTCTCCCAAGGTTTTTTTCTCCATTTTAACACTTATTTGCCACCTGTTTGCCACCTGATGTCACCTGTTGGAGTTTGGGTTCCTTGCCACTGTCGCCTTTGGCTTGCTTAGTTGGGGACACTTGACATTTGACTTGACATTTGATATTCAACAGTATTCTTGACATTTATTCAACAGTGCTTTGATCTGCCTGCATTGACACTATTCTTTAAGAGCTGCTGTGCAGCCAAAATAATGTACAGTTTATCGAAAATAAAGTACATTTATCAATGTAAAGCTGCTTTGACACAATCTACATTGTAAAAAGCGCTATAATAAATAAAGGTGACTTGACTTGACTTGACTTGTTCTTTTAGATTTGCTGTCAAGTCTTCAATTCGCTGTCCGACTGTGTTTCTCGAAAGACTGATGTTTTTAAAATCTTGCATCTTTTCTGGGAAAATTATAGTGGCAACTTTCATCAGACACTCCTTTACAAATTTGCCATCTGTGAAGGGTTTTCCGTGCCGTGCTATTAGGTGAGCTACCTCATAACTAGCTAATGTAGAATTTTCCTGTGCTTTATTAACACGAAAAAATTGTTGTTGTTGAGCTGACAAGGCAGCTGCCAGTTGTTTCACCTTTTGATCGTGCTCGGCACCAGTGCGATTTGAAGGACTGATGTTTTGTTTCATAATGTCTTTTAACATTATATTCCTTCATCACCCCGATGGACTCCTGGCATATTAAGCAGACACATTTCCCACTGACCTCAGTGAAGAAATATTCATTTCCCCAACGTGTCTGAAACCTCCTTTCGATTTTCCGTTTTCTTTGTTGCGCCATGACTTACCAAAGCGTGATCAACAATAATTAGTTGTTTTTTTAGCCCTATTACGTCTTGCGTGCTGCCTTGGCTGCATGTTATAGCGACACCCGATGGTTATTTGATGAATTTCATCTATTTTTCCCCATGACGGGCCAGATTTGTATCATTTTCAAAAATCCCTCACGGGCCGCCACAGGACTGATAACGGGCTGCAGATGGCCTGCGGGCTGTACTTTGGACACCCCTGCATTAAAGGGTTAGTTCAATCACACAAAAAAACCTGACCTGTTTATACAAACAGCGTCTTAAGTTTCAAAAGCATTTACACACCATTTCCTTTAGAACAACACAATATACACTACACATTCATCAATCAACCATTAATGTATATGAAAATAGTATTCAAAAACCCTTTTCTCTCATATTCAACATATATATAACATACTAGAATATGTTATCATGTGCAATATAGCATTTAAGTGCTTAAATGGAATATTATATCACATTTCACACTCCTTCAGAAACTATTACACACATAAAACACTTCAGAACTTAACTGAATGTTATATATGTTTATTTTTCAGTAAATTGAACAATATTAGTCAGAAACTCACCAAATCCGGGGGGTTCATATGCTTTTACACCCGCATTGGATTTTATAGGGGTTCGTAATTAGGAATCATCAGCGGCAATATCAACAGTCACGTTATAAAAATAACCCAATATAGTTAAATAATAGGTCTGCGACATATTATACATCATATTATTAGAATATTAGAAAGGATTATTTAGATATTTGCTTCAGATTTATTTTTGTTCTTTCTCTCGCTGCCCCCGCATCTCGCGCAGTCTCCGTTTAGACTGAATGTGTCACTTAAGCATTTAGTCTTTTTATCAATTTATTATTTTAAACTGCAATGACTTTAATCAGCTTTTTGTTTAATACTTTCAGCATTTTTTTAGAATTATATTTATTTGGGGGGCGCTGTCACGCATTGAGAATGTAAGATGTGTTTTCGATCGCTCCTGGAGAAGGTAGCAGATTTACTCATACAGTGGGTACGTAAAGTATCCAGACCCCCTTAAATTTTTCACTCTTTGTTATATTGCAGCCATTTGCTAAAATATCACATGGTCCTAAGTATTCAGACCCTTTGCTCAGTATTTAGTAGAAGCACCCTTTTGATCTAATATAGCCATGAGTCTTTTTGGGAAAGATGCAACAAGTTTTTCCCAGCTGGATTTGGGGATCCTCTGCCATTCCTCCTTGCAGATCCTCTCCAGTTCTGTCAGGTTGGATGGTAAACGTTGGTGGACAGCCATTTTTAGGTCTCTCCAGAGATGCTCAATTGGGTTTAAGTCAGGGCTCTGGCTGGGCCATTCAAGAACAGTCACAGAGTTGTTGTGAAGCCACTCCTTCGTTATTTTAGCTGTGTGCTTAGGGTCATTGTCTTGTTGGAAGGTAAACCTTCAGCCCAGTCTGAGGTCCTGAGCACTCTGGAGAAGGTTTTCGTCAAGGATATCCCTGTACTTGGCCGCATTCATCTTTCCCTCGGTTGCAACCAGTCATCCTGTCCCTGCAGCTGAAAAACACCCCCACAGCATGATGCTGCCACCACCATGCTTCACTGTTGGGACTGTATTGGACAGGTGATGAGCAGTGCCTGGTTTTCTCCACACATACCGCTTAGAATTAAGGCCAAAAATTTCTATCTTGGTTTCATCAGACCAGAGAATCTTATTTCTCACCATCTTGGCAAACTCCATGCGGGCTTTCATGTGTCTTGCACTGAGGAGCGGCTTCCGTCGGGCCACTCTGCCATAAAGCCCCGACTGGTGGAGGGCTGCAGTGATGGTTGACTTTCTACAACTTTCTCCCATCTCCAACTGCATCTCTGGAGCTCAGCCACAGTGATCTTTGGGTTCTTCTTTACCTCTCTCACCATGGCTCTTCTCCGCCGATAGCTCAGTTTGGCCGGACGGCCAGCTCAAGGAAGGGTTCTGGTCATCCCTGGTCATCAAACGTCTTCCATTTAAGGATTATGGAGGCCACTGTGCTCTTAGGAACTTTAAGTGCAGCAGAATGTTTTTGTAACCTTGGCCAGATCTGTGACTTGCCACAATTCTATCTCTGAGCTCTTTCTTTGACCTCATGATTCTCATTTGCTCTGACATGCACTGTGAGCTGTAAGGTCTTATATAGACAGGTGTGTGGCTTTCCTAATCAAGTCCAATCAGTATAATCAAACACAACTCTACCCAAATGAAGGTGTAGAACCATCTAAAGGATAATCAGAAGAAATGGACAGCACCTGAGTTAAATAATATGAGTGTCACAGCAAAGGGTCTGAATACTTAAGACCATGTGATATTTCAGTTTTCCTTTTTTAATAAATCTGCCAAAACGTCAATAATTCTGTGTTTTTCTGTCAATATGGGGTGCTGTGTGTACATTAATGAGGAAAAAAATGAACTTAAATGATTTTAGCAAATGGCTGCAATATAACAAAGAGTGAAAAATTTAAGGGGGTCTGAATACTTTCCGTACCCACTGTATATATGTGTGTGTATATACTATATATATATATATATATATATATATATATATATATATATATATATATATATATATACACAGGTGCTGGTCATATAATTAGAATATCGTGAAAAAGTTCATTTTTTTTTATTGTAAATTATTTTTAAAAATGAAACTTTCATATATTCTAGATTCCCTACATGTAAAGTAAAACATTTCAAGTTTTTTTTTTTTTTAATTTTGATGATTAGAGCGTACAGCTCATGAAAGTCCAAAATCCAGTATCTCAAAATATTAGAATATTTCCTAAGATCAATCAAAAAATGGATTTTCAAAACAGAAAAGTTCAAGTTCTTTAAAGTATGTTCATTTGTACACTCAATACTTGGTTGGCAGCACATATTACAGCAAATGACTTGCTCCTAGCACAAATTACAGCATCAGTGAAGTGTGGCATGGAAGTGATCAGCCTGTGGCACTGCTGAGGCACTATTGAGCCTTCAGATCATCTGTATATTGTTGGATCGACTGTTTCTCATCTTTCTCTTAAAAATATCCCATAGATTCAGGGGTCAGGCATGTTGGCTGGCCAATAAAACACAGTAATATCATGGTCAGCAAACCACTTGGAAGTGGTTTTTGCACTGTGGGCAGGTGCTAAAGTCCTGCTGGAAAAGGAAATCAGCATCTCCATAAAGCTTGTCAGCAGATGGAAGCATAAAGTGCTCCAAAATCTCCTGGAAGATGGCTGCATTGACTTTGCACTTGATAAAACACAATGGACCAACACCAGCAGATGTCACGGCCCCCCAAATCATTACTGACTTCAGAAACTTCCCACTAGACTTCAAGCAGCTTGGATTCTGTGCCTCTCCAGTCTTCATTCAGACTCTGGGACCATGATTTCAACATGAAATGCAAAATTTACTTTTATCTGAAAAGAGGACTTTCGACCACTGTTCACTGTCCAGTTCTTTTTCTCCTTAGCCCAGGTAAGATGCTTCTGACGTTGTTTCTGTTTCAGAAGTGGCTTGGTAGTCCTTTTCCTGAAGATGTCTGAGTGTGGTGACTCTTGATGCGCTGACTCCGGCTTCATTTGACTCATTGTGAAGCTCTCCCAAGTGTTTGAATCGACTTTACTTGACAGTATTCTCAAGCTTGTGGTCATCCCTGTTGCTTGTGCACCTTTGCCTACCCAATTTCTTCCTTCTAGTCAACTTTGCATTTAATATGCTTTGATACATCACTCTGTAAACAGCCACCACATTCAGTAATGACCATCTGTGACTTACTCTCTTTGTGGAGGGTGTCAATGATTGTCTCCTGGACCATTGCCAAGTCAGCAGTCTTCCCCATTAGTGTGGTTTCAAAGAACAAGAGATACCAGGAATTTATACTGTAGGGATGGTCATTTAATGAAACTCAAATGTAAATATTCTAATATTTTGAGATACTGGATTTTGGACTTTCATTAGCTGTACGCTCTAATCAACAAATAAAAAAAAAAAACCCTTTTGAAATGTTTTACTTTACATGTAGGGAATCTAGTATAAATGAAAGTTTCATTTTTTAAAATAATTTACAATAAAAAAATGAACTTTTTCACGATATTCTAATTATATGACCAGCACCTGTGTATATATATATCACTGTGTAAAAGATCTGGTAGAATTACTTCTACTTTAGCAGTAGTTGAAGATGAGTGTCATTAGTGTTTGTTTTTGTGTTAATGTTTTATTCATGTTATATCATCAGAAATAACAGTAGTCTTTCAATAGATCAGTTTTATAGGATTTTCTCATACATTGTGACTCCAATAATGTGTAATGTGTAACAGCAAACACTCAGAATATAGTGAGATGATCTGAATGTCTTGTTGAATGAGTGTTGATAGTCTGAGGATCATCAATATTGACAGAGAAACTGCTGAAAACACTCTTTATTTCATGTCAATAGTTCCTGTTTTCACCTCATTTATTATGCTGATGTCTTCAGATCTGCTGTAAATTGACACTTAAAGCTCATTTCATTGCTTTCAACAGACTGGGGGGGATTTCTTGGTTACAGATATGTTTATTTCTGTTTTCATGGCATAAATGTTTTTCTTACAGTTCTTTGCTACTTTTCTAGATATTTGCCATTATTTTTATGAAGAAACAAAATAAAGTTAGAATGAGAAACAAAATGTTCTGAATTAGCCTAATTTGCCTTAAAATAGATGGATATAAATGATTAATGCAATTAGTTTAAGGGTGAAATACAAAAGAGGTTAATATAACAACAACAACAAAAAAGAAAGACACTTGCATTTAATGGGTTTTCTATTTAAATTCGCTTTTGTACATTTAATTTGATGCGGACACTAAAATTTGATCAGTAACTGATATTTTTGATTTGGGCAGATCATCTCCTCCAACCAATCTGTAGTTCAGTCAGTGAAGCTCCGCCCACTACAGGTCACTACCAGTGAAGCTCCTCCCACAGCAGTCACATCATCAGTGATTTGCAGTTAATTTGCAGATTTGCAGTTAAACTATGAAATGATACATAATGTTCTTTTCTAGCTCAGTAAAGGGAGGTTTGAGAAACTTCATACTGATTGTCAACATCAGATCAAACTAAATATTTACGTATTTTACATTTGTTTCATATCTGCTTTACAATTTCCAGGAGTGTTACCAGAATTTAGGCATTTTCAATACAGTTTACAACATTGCTATTTTTAGGAATAAACTCTAAACACCAAAATGTATGAAGTAAATGAACTTTCCAGAATGGCTGACAGGGTTGTGAGTGTAACTTGAGCAAAATCTCTTCTTACAGTAACTTTGGTAACAGGGTTGATGAATGCAGTCATTCATGTGTGTAAAAACTGAGACAATGGATTGAGATTATTTTCTTTTCCTCCCATCATGCAGTAGAAAGAGCCCAGATGATGTCACTTCCTGGTGTCACAGTTTTAAGAAATCCTCTGGTTTTGAAAGGAGGAAAATCATGTCAGAAGTAACAGGGTTGAGTGAATCATGTAGGACACTGATAATAACACATTTAAAGATGCAGTCAGTCTAGACTTTGAGCATGTGAACTTTCTACAGACATGGCAACGGTCGAGATATGACATGTGGTATATTTTTAAAAATTTATTAAATATCAACCTAAAAGTTGATGTCAAAATATGGCTGTTAATATCACATTAGATCATTTTGTCATTGATCAAATATATTACTCAAAATATTTCAGAGCAATGTTTTCTTTATTTTCTTAATATTATTTATAAATTATTAAGAATTATTTAAGGGAAGGTGGCAGAGCAGCTATTTGGGAAATTCTGTAGCCAGAAGACGTCCATTCAGTGCTGATTGTCTGAATTCAGTAAATCTTGATGTAAAAACATTTGAAATTGGAGTCAGATTAAACGAGCAGCTAAAGTAAAATTGAGACTAACACACATTATACCTTCACCAGACCACTGGATTCTGTTGTTGGAACGACAGGTGGTCCTTTATGATTGGAAGATTAATGTTAAAGTTTCAGGGACATATGTAACTAATTTATGCAAATGAATCAAAATGAACGTAATGTTTTGTAGCAGTTGTCTATCACAACAAGTCTCAATTTTATGTCCTTTAACTTCATATTTCTCTCTTTATTTTGATTTACTGACAATGAAATGACTTTTTTTCTTTCATTTCAGAACTGAGTGAAGTGGAGGAGGAACATCATGACAAACCTGGAGAAAAACCTTTGAGTCGCTCAAAGACTAAAAAGACATTTTTAAAGAAAAGAGCCAAGAAATCTACAACCTGCACTCAGTGTGGAAAGAGTTTCTCAACCAAACAAAATCTTGATGTTCACATGAGAGTTCATACAGGAGAGAAGCCGTTCACATGTCATCAATGTGGGAAGAGCTTCAAACAAAAAGGACATCTTAAGAGTCATACGAAAGTTCACACTGGAGAGAAGCCACACACATGTGATCAATGTGACAAAACGTTTCTTAGGTCATCAGCCCTGAAGAGACACCTGAGAGTTCATACAAAGGAGAAGCCACATTCATGTTCTGTGTGTGGAAAGAGTTTTTCACGGCTGTATTATTTACAAGAACATGAGAAAACACACACTGGTGTGAGAAAGTACGTGCGCTTTGAGTGTCAGAAGACTTTTACTACAGCAAACCATTTAAAACAGCACCAGAGAATTCACACTGGAGAAAAACCTTACAAGTGTTCACAGTGTGACAAGAGATTCAGTCGGTCAGAACATCTGAAATCACATGAGAGGATCCACAGCAGAGAGAAGCCGCACACATGTGATCAGTGTGGAAAGAGTTTCTCTTTTAAAATTCACCTGAAGATACACATGAAGATCCATGCAGTGGAGAAACCACATCACCACAGTGTGAAATGAAGTAGTTCATTTTTATGTGCTGAACAAAAAAATCTCTTCTGTGTAAGTTAGCCACAGCCAAATCTCTCCTCTCCAGCTATAGTTGGCGCCATGGGCGACAAGTTTTATTTATTTATTTATTGCAGTTAAAAAAAGTATTTTTGTACCTGCATCAGCAAATTATTCACAAAAACTTTAAGCAAACAAGTTTAGCCCTTTAACGACCCAGTGGTCCGCTGGCGGGACGATAATAAAAGTAGCATAATAATAACAATAATTTAATAGCCCATCTGCTATACGCCACTGTGAAGGGATAAACGGTGTTCAGGCACGGCATCAAAGCGATTACCTGTTTTATCCAAATCCACATGCGTGGACTGTTCAATATTCAGTACTGCAATGTCTGAGTCCCTCCAGTCACATGATGTTTCTCATGTGTTTTCAGTCGGCGTAACAAAGAAACGTTTACTAGACTGTGGACTAGCTTTGCTCTCTGAACAGTGGCAGCCTGCAGCTGAATTTTTGTGATCACTGAAGCCCAGGGTAAACTTCGGCCGTCCGCGTTTGTGAATTTGATGTTCGTAATTTTCGTCATGCGGCAGGCTCGTGGCCAGCTTAACTTGTGTTCAAACAATAGAAAGGTCTTACGGGTGTGGAACGACATGAGGGTGAGTAATAAATGACAGAATTTTCATTTTGGGGTGAACTAACCCTTTGAGTTTCTTTGAGTGAGCTGGGCACATTTGTTGCGATTTTTCCTCGAGAGGCTGTGTGAGTCTCAACAGCGCAACCTTGTTACCGTCAGTACATTATATATTATATTATTATTCACTATCAGTCGCCATTTACACTAAATGAATCCAGAACAATTCTCATGTTTTTGGTGATTCCCTTGTTATTTTTTGTTATTGGCGTTTTTATCAGGCTGCTTGTCTAGTTGGGCAAGTACAATTCTCTTTCACTTGCCCCTTCAAAAAAATCCACTTGTCCTGGATAAGCATTAATGTCGAGCCCTGTAGTTATTTTTTTAAAGTTAACAGTATTTCAGAATATCATTTTTTTTTTAAATCAAATAAATGCAGCCTTGATGAGCAGAAAGAACTTCTTTCAAAAGCATTTTAAAAATAGTACTGAACTTTTGAATGGTAATGTATTGTTTTTTTTTTTTTTACATGAATGTGAATAAATGAAATTATTTGAAACATATGACTTCTAATTTATTCTTTCAACATGTGAACTTGTTTTGTGTGTGTTGTGGCAAATGCAAAGTAGAACCAAACTAATCTTGTTGTTTGTTAAAGCCAAAGGTATGTTCTTAGACATCTGTGCATTGTTTACAGTATGCCCACTCTTTTCCCAGTGTACTCACAGTATACCCACACTTGCTGTGGGCCCACAATGAAGTTCAAAAATTAAATTGAATTCAAAATATTAACAAAAACTATAATAGTATCTCAGTGATACTAATGATACTAAAATAACACTGCTTAGTATGGTGAAATCTGTTCATTACAGTGTGTTATGTATATTACGTTAACCAGGAAATGTGCGGGATGAGTACAGTGCTGAAGTTTTGTCCAGAAGAAGAAGAAGTATGGAGAAGAACAATAGTGATGCTTCGCCAGAGGCCAGCACCACTAACTAGAATGTCCTGAAGAAAATGTGAGGGGTGCTTGCAGTGGCAAAACTCGGCACTCGGTTACCAGGGTGTTCTGAGTGGTTGGTAGTTGTCACAGATGGTTACTATGGAGTTTTTATAGAGTTCTTAGCATGTTATTGGTGGATCCAAAATGTGACCAATATTCATATTCATGCATTTTATTCATATTTTATGTTAATCATTTATGGTTTATGATTTATCAATATTACTTTTGATTTCATATATTCATGTACTACTAATCCATATATTAATTCTCATCATATTTTCAAGTATTTACTTTTTATTGTACCCTTATGGTTATTCTTACTTTATATTTAATAGTATGTATGCTTGCTATATTCAATTGTTCTTTAAAGTGTTCCAGTGTGACTGGTGTGATTAGTGAAATGATGCTAGCTCTTCAACAATGTGAATCAACACCACAACTAAAGCAGCAAACTTTTAACAAGCAGTTAATCTAATGAGGGTTTCTGAGACTACAACCCACTGCAGAGAACCACCAAAACTTTGGGCCATGGCTGTACCCTATTGTAAGATAATAGGAGTGTTAAGAATAGTGATGTGTTCTACGTTCATAGAACGTCACATGAGAGTGGAGGTCAGATCATTTTCTTCTCCTAATATGTTTTCATTGCTGTATTATCAACATGTCTAGTTGTAACACTTGCTAACATTTTTATTAAAAGCCGCGATTTATCAATTTAGAAAAAAAATTATAAAATCGAGGCAAAACATGACGAATTAATCAAAAAATTAATCAGAAAAAATGCCCAGCCCTACTTCAATTGCTACATTTTAGCTGGTCTCCCAGCCTGGACATAGCTGGTTTTAGAGGGTTTTTGTTTAGCTAGGACAGTGGTTCCCAAACCTGTCCTGAAGGACCCCCAGCCCTGCACGTTTTGTATGTCGCCCTTATCTGACACACCTACTTCAGGCCTTGCAGTCTCTACTAATGAGCTGATGAGTTGAATCAGGTGTGTTAGATGAGAGAGACATCCAAAATGTGCAGTGCTGGGGGTCCTCCAGGACAGGTTTGGGAACCACTGAGCTAGGAGACTGGAAGGCTGGGAGACTAGCTTAAACCAGCTAACCCAGGCTAAAAAATTCATGATATACATAAATTTTACAGTAATTAGTTTGTGTGTTTTATCATCCCAAGTGTAGAAAATGCCAAAATCGCGGAAAGGACAGGCAGCTGTGAGATCAGACATCTGGGCAATAGCTGGTGGTGTAGATGCTGTTTTAGAAAGTTTCCTGTCCATTGAAATATTAAAGCAAGACACCTCTTCAAAGTCGCCAGTGTGTCAAGATTGGCACTAAAAATATTTCAGTGTGACACGTTGAAAAATAGAAAATGGCTGTATGTTGTATAGACATTCAATAGAAAAAATATCAAAAGACTGATTGAAGTGCAGAGCTTAAAAAAAAAAAAAAAGTTCTCCAGGGACAGACATTAGCAGTGAAGGTGAAATTGACAATACAGAGGTGTCCAGTGTGAGTCAGGAAGAAAAATTAAGAGATTCTTCAGAGCCCGATCACAAAGACACATTGAAAACAGTGAGTAAGACAGACTCTACACAGCAAGCCAGACATGTCACCTATGGGACGGAAGGAGAAAAGGATATTCTTAACTCTGAGGAAGTAGAGGTAGAGTCACAACATCCTGAGGTTGAGGCACTTGAAAGTGAAGGTGAAATAGAAACACAAAATGACACAACAGCTAGCCAGACTTTTGACATCTATGAATAAGTCAGATGGAAAGGAAGTACTGGACAGTCCTGTGGAGTCAGAGGATAGTTATGTTGATTTGCCAGACAGCACAAAAGAAGTGACATCTGACAGTGATTCTGAGACATCATTTCAGAAGGACACAGAAAAAGACACAAATGCTACAAAGAAATGCCATGTACCAAAGACAGACACTAGGGAGAAAATAGAAGGTTTGCAACAGAAACGAAGCAGGAAGTGAAGAATCAGAATCTTCCACTCCCAGTGGTTTAGGGAAGACAGCCAGTGATCAAGAAAAAAGGAAGTATAGAAAGTTGCCATGTATTCCATCCAAATTATCATTTCTCAAAAAGACTGGAAGAAGATTGCACTTCAGAAAGATTCAAGAACACTTCAAAAACCTTGGACCAACATACTGTACCAACAGTTCAGACAAAAAAATCCCTGCTGTGCTCTTTATAGGCAGCCGCAAGAGACATGTGCCTTATCTGAAGGTACAAGCAGTTTGTAAATTTTCAACTTGTTATGTACGTTACTCTTTCGTAATGCTGAAAGAGCCCAGTCGACTGTGCTCTAGCATTACAATGACAGTCAGGCGTAATGGTTCAATTCAACATCTGAAAACGGAAACCAGATTTATACCAGCAAGAAACATACGGAGAGGAAAAATAGCTAGAGCTATTTCTCAGGGTGTAAGCCATGCCTACTACAAAAGATTAAGATCAACACCTGTTCAAGAGTTGATCTCCAGAAATCTCACAGAAAGTTTGAATAAAAGCATACTTAACCCTTTAAAAACCCAGTGGACCGCCGGCGGGACGGTAGACTGTTATGAGGTTAAGAGCAGCATAGTAGACCAAAAATAACATTGATATGAAATTATTTCGGTTCTGTGTTCGCATATATCGGCTTTACAGACAGCTGGGTAGTATTGGAAAATCATGTTTAACCCCATTTAGACCATTAGCAGCTTAGGTGCAGTGGAGTTAGCAATCGAATCAAAATACATTGTTCCCCAATTATCTTAGTACACTTTAGAGGCTGTTTATCTCAGAATTTTAACAAAATATAGTGTAAATTCACTTACCTTACAAAACCGGTAATCTTCTATCAACAGTCGATAACGTATGATAAACTTGATCCCGCCTCTGCTTCAATTTCATTGGTTGAATCTGTGAACCAATCATTTTCCTTTCTGCCCTTAGAACATGTTTGAGTAAGTAAAACTCCCATCTGTGCTTCAGCGAATCACGATTAAAAACTGGGCCTGCTAACCAATCTGAGCACATAGTGTATTTTGGAGGGAGTGGCTTCATAGAAGCAGGAAGTCAAACGAGCCGTTCATATGACAGTGGAAACAGAGGTGTAGAATAAGAAAATATTTAATTTAGGCTACAACACACTGTAATTCACACCTTCATAGCATGGAAATTTTCTGCCCATTTTGGCCCGTATGATTGGCAGCCTTTGCTTTTCCACCACACACTGAAGCGCTTGAGTGTAATGCGCCTCTTATTTACAATCCAGTTAATTTGAGATCTTGACACAGACACATCATTAGTCATTAGTGGCAAGAAACTTGCGTATGATAACATCATTGATAAGAAGCTGCAGAAATGGAAGTTTTCCCTTTCTCCCTTTGTAACTGTAGCCTATAAGTCAACATAAACAAACACACATTTGGACGTTTAATTAATGCTGAAAAGATGTCAATCCAACACGTCCCGTCATGATTGAAAAATACTTCCAAAATGAAAGTTGAACCAACGTCATTTGGCCGTGAATTCCACGTCTTTTCTGCGTGTCCCTGGATGTTTAAATGTGTGATCTTCTGGATGTTAATAAGGTGTGTTGCTGCATAATTTAAGTGCATATGTAAGCCTGCATATAAAATAATCACACACCCATTGTGTAACATCGTGAAAGGCAATCAATTATGTCTTGAGGTTTACTTGAAAAAAGTTATAAAAAGGTCCAAAATCGGTCCAGTCAGACCTGAATGTCCTTAAAACGTTTTAATCACATGTACATCACAAACAATAACATTTGTAGACTCAAGCAAATTAAGAGTGTTCTGATTTAGCATAATATTTTATTGTGGATATAAAATTTTTGAACAGAAACAGTTTTACATAAATTTTTTGCATCCATTAACCAAATAACAAAATAAAACTACAAAATACTGAATTATGGTTAACATGTGAAAGTTGTTTGGCTCATTTCCTGTGTTCACCTCCCCCAGCTCTTCCTGGAGCATGCTTTAGGTGTTCTGCCATTGCTTCATCAATTTCCGAGTCAGTGGCATTTGGGCTCCACCTCTTCACAGCATCTGAGGGAAGAGAACATGATGCAAAAAACAAAAAACATTCACATTTGAGGTAAATGACGTGTAATTAATTTGAAAATGTCTTGTGGTTCTACCACTAAATTTAAAATACAATGGAACAAGATTGTGTCCATTTCATGAAAGGCAATCAACATGTTTTACATTTTATTTTACTGTATAATAATCTTATGTCAATAATAGATGTTCTGCATTAAATGTGCATTACATTAGCGAGGAGAAAAACAAAACAGGAGGTCATTTAGAGAATTTCCCCTGATTTTTTTCAATGTCATAAGGCTAAAATTACCCTGAATTACAAAGTATAAATGTGTAGCCTTGAATGGCTTCTTTTCAAGGTTGCCACCAACCCTCATATTGAACTTCACCATTAGGGCATTTGACATTCTGTGAAAAAAATACTCAAGATTACTTCATCTCAGAAAAATTATCACATAAGGTCAATATTTCAATTAACAGTAATGTGCAGCATGCAATGTTAAAACATACACTTTCACAACCAGTCATCTATCATGTCATGTCAGTGCTATGAACTATGACCTTATCCATGTTCACAGTTTTTGTGACCGTCATTTATGACTTACACTGAAATTATGTTTTGATTTCTTGTTTTCCGTCTGGCTGACTGTGAGTCAGTATGGACACCTTAAAACTTCTGAACAAGTGGTGTGTGACAGATTATATCCCGAATTCAAGTAATATAAAAGGCTATTTTTATTATGGTGCCAATCATATATATATATATTTCCTGAAATATTATGCCGCACTACAACCTAACAATGCAAGGTAAATATGTACCTATTCATGACTTTGTTAACACAGTCTCTAACAGAAGATCCCCCAACTCTGGACCGTTTCTGAACTTAAATGTGACACCACAATCAAAATAATGTAATATGATATTTTATAAAGGGCTCTTGATCGATAGATAAATATGGATAAAGATATAAACCCGATTCCAAAAAAGTTGGGACACTGTATAAATTGTGAATAAAAACAGAATGCAATGATGTGGAAGTTTCAAATTTCAGTATTTCATTCAGAATACAACATAGATGACATATCAAATGTTTAAACTAGGGCTGTCAATCGATTAAAAACTTTAATCTAATTAATTACATACTTTGTGATTAATTAATCTAAATTAATCGCATACATAATTTTTGTTGTGAAAGTATTAAATATTTCAGTTCAAATGAATCAATGCAGGGTTTTTGGTGGTGACAGACATGGTCATCCACACAGTCAGTAAAAAGTGCCCTACCCACGTGATCTGTGAGCCCGATACTGACAATAAAGTACCCGTCACTGTAATTCTTTCTTGCCCTCTTTGCAAAAAAAAAAAAAAGTGATTTTATAGCTTTGTAAGAGAAGATGCTTTTTTGCTGAACCTGAAAAGTATTAAAAAGTAGCATTCAGAAGTTATATTAACTAATAATATAATTTTGTACCATATACAATTGAATGCACCTAGCTAACAACAACTTGCTTTGTTCTGGTTTCACCTCACTCCAGTCTAAACTTACTGATTTTATAGGTACATTGTCATTTAAATAACCTGAAAATATTGAGGATTATTAAGGCTAATTTACTAACCACTCTTGCTAAATGGGGTAAGCACACTTATGTTCTCATTTTAGAGTTTTTCGAGTAAATGATTCATTATAGGCCGTGTGGACAGATCAGTTGTTGTCATGTTTCATTAAAATTAATATGTTCAAATGAGTCATTAGGTCGCAAATTAGACATTAGCGGACATTGACGTGTTGCGTGCGAATCGCAACTGTTATTAGGACATCGCAAAAGATTTGTCAACACAGAAAACACTTCACCACTGGATAGGATTTTCTTTTTGTTTACTGAAAGTGTGGTTTATGTCAGCTGCACGTGCAGGGCACCTGTCAGAGAAGATGAGGTGACGTTTTTTTTTTAGCACTATTCACACCCAGCGGTTATTCAGGAAAAACATTCTCCGAATGCGCCTCGTGAAACATGGATTCGGTCTTACGAACTTTTAGCATTGTGTCAGTTGATTTAGATTATTATGTGTGAGGTAGAGAGAGTGCAAAGACAGTGCTTACTTTGAAGACAAAGAGAACTCGCGCACACGAGGGAGGAGCTCTCTGCTCGTTCTGTCCGTCAGTGCAGCAGTCATCTGCCTCCTTCATTTACAGTCGGCTAGAACGGCTCCAGGTTCAAAGGTCAATATGGATTAATCTGTGTTATTTTTTGTTAACGCATTATTTTTTCTCAGATTAATTAATCGAAATTAACGTGTTATTTTGACAGCCCTAGTTTAAAATGAGGAAATGTATCATTTTAAGGGAAAAATAAGTTGATTTTAAATTTCATGACATCAACATATCTCAAAAAAGTTGGGACAAGGCCATGTTTACCACTGTGTGGCATCCCCTCTTCTTTTTATAACAGTCTGCAAACGTCTGGGGACTGAGGAGTCAAGTTGCTCAAGTTTAGGAATAGGAATGTTGTCCCATTCTTGTCTAATATAGGCTTCTAGTTGCTCAACTGTCTTAGGTCTTCTTTGTCGCATCTTCCTCTTTATGATGCGCCAAATGTTTTCTATGGGTGAAAGATCTGGACTGCAGGCTGACCATTTCAGTACCCGGATCCTTCTTCTACGCAGCCATGATGTTGTAATTGATGCAGTATGTGGTCTGGCATTGTCATGTTGGAAAATGCAAGGTCTTCCCTGAAAGAGATGACGTCTGGATGGGAGCATATGTTGTTCTAGAACTTGGATATACCTTTCAGCATTGATGGTGCCTTTCCAGATGTGTAAGCTGCCCATGCCACACGCACTCATGCAACCCCATACCATCAGAGATGCAGGCTTCTGAACTGAGCGCTGATAACAACTTGGGTTGTCCTTGTCCTCTTTAGTCCGGATGACATGGTGTCCCAGTTTTCCAAAAAGAACTTCAAATTTTGATTCGTCTGACCACAGAACAGTTTTCCACTTTGCCACAGTCCATTTTAAATGAGCCTTGGCCCAGAGAAAACGCCTGCGCTTTTGGATCATGTTTAGATATGGCTTCTTTTTTGACCTATAGAGTTTTAGCCGGCAACGGCGAATGGCACGGTGGATTGTGTTCACCGACAATGTTTCTGGAAGTATTCCTGAGCCCATGTTGTGATTTCCATTACATCATTCTCCAAATTGAAACAAATGCAAACAAGATCACAGAAAACCATCAATTGAAACAGAGTGCACTGAAAAACGCTTGTTTAAAATACCCAGTGCAACTAGTATCAACTGTGTTTGTTATAAAAAGACTGAAACTGTAGTGAAGGACATTCATATAACCTTAAAAAAAAATGAACAAATGTCACATGTTCCTGACCACAGTGATGCCTTCAAAAAGCAAAAGCTCAAAAGAAGTGTAGAGTAGTGCAGTTTACTTGAAGAAAGAACTTATAATAATCTCACATTTAACTCCAGCAGACTGAATATGTCATCTTATGGCAAAATGAACATTCCCGGGAAACATGGGATGGACAGAGATGATGAATAAGAGATGAATATCTATGTTAATGCTGATCCTATAAACAGTTTTGATGTCAGGACAGAAACAGAAAACTCAGACACCAAGAGACACCAAACTCCTCAACACACAGGTACTGAGACTCATTTTATTATAACAACAACTAACTCACATTTTTGTCACTTGAGTGTTTAAGACACATTGTCGGTCATCTTCAGAAATAGCTACTGTGAGGATCAGAAGCTCCAGAGCAGCTGCTGTGTGTTCTTCTGCTGACTGCAGTCATAGTGATGGGTGTCTACATCCATACAAAGAGCTCAAACTACACTGAAGAGAGAGACCAGCTAACATCCAAGAATGAAAACCTGAATGAGAGAGACCACCTAAGAAATTAACTTAAGATTTGTGTTAAGTTTCTTTACCACAAATTTCTTTATGTAGTTATTTGCTATACAGCAGAATTTAAAACATGGAGTTGGATTGTGCTCTCAGTAACTTTCAGTGTACACAATCTATGAGTATATTATCTGTAATAAGTTACAGACAGACATGTGTAAATGGGGATTAAAAGCTAATATCTGAACTTGTTCTCTCAGCTGGTTGGAGTTGCTATCAATCCAGTCTTTACTACATATCCAAAGAGACAAAGAGCTGGACTGAGAGCAGTGAGTGAGTTAGTGTTTGTGTGTGTGTACCTGAGGGGGTGGTGTTCTCATCTCCCTCTCAGCCTCACCCACCAGGACAGCCACGGCTGCTCTAGCTGCCTCCTCTCTGGCCTGCCGTTTGCTCAAGGTGCTCATGGGGAGGAAGGTGCGCGAGGGGCATCTTCACTCGGTAACTGAACCTGAAAGACAGAGGTGAGAACTGAGAGGTGTGTGACACGTGATCTACATCAGGTGTGTGTGTGTGTGTGTGTAAATAATGATCTAAATGAGGATGTTTGAGAATTTTTGTATCTTTATGATTTTGGAGGGTTTTATGCCAGGATGACCCCAACACATTAATTCAAATAATTTATATCTGCCACAGCAAATAGGCTACACAGTGCATCTAGTTAGATTTAAGTAGACAAAAAAAGTGTGTGCAGTGCTTTATTGGATGGGACATGGGTTATGAATTCCGCATAGTTACCAAGGGGTGTGGTGGGGGGGGGGGATAAAAATTCCCCATTGAATAAGACAATATTTAAAGTCTGATGCCAAAAATGTGTTTGACATCCCCTCAACCCCCTGGAATGCCACCAATAAAGTATTTACAACTTCCAGTTTTAAGGAAAACCATGTGTTTTAAAAAAAACTACAACTCCCTAGACCCCTCTTTAGTACTTGTGTAGACATCAGCATCCCAATTGTAGTTCTTCCGTTTTAGGGTTGTGAAAACATATATCTACCCAATATATCAAATATTACAAACTTTCTAATAAATAATTGTACTGCTTGTATCTGATCTATGCTAAGTAAAGACAAAAATGTTAGTTTAATGGCGATAGTTTGACTAAAACATGAGACCAGTGCGCCAACTGCTCTGCTCACGTGACGCAAAACGGACTGTTCTCGTCTCCATAGTAACGACCATAGCCTACTCAATCTTCGGAAGTGCTGCGTTATAAAACACAAATATATTTAAGACAAGAGATATTTAATTTTCCACTTAATGTCAGCCGTTTTTGTTTTCTCGACAGGAACCTCGAAAGTCACATGATTGAGACACAAAACAAAACATTTAAAAAATATTTTTAACACCGGGCTTGACAGCTGTTATGTTTGCAGTCCTAACCTGGATGTCAATCAGTTTGTGATTGGCCGCCTCGCCATTACCTTCCACACGTGAGCAGTTGACAGCCTTATGAATATGAAGCCTAAAATAACGTTTTCGCCCTAGTGGCTTGATATCGTACAGGTAATATGAATAAGTTAACAATGACAAAGCCTAAATAATATCTAATAATATAATTAATATAATATCTAATAATGTATGACTTATAGGATACCATATTTATTTTAATACAAACGTCTGGCCCTTATAGTGTCTGGCGAGAAATGTTTTGGCCTTCTGACAAGTGTAGTTGATGACCCTACACTGCCTGCCTTAGAATATAGGCCTAATACTACAGACTTACTTGAAAGGAACAACTTGCACAATAGGATAAAACAGTAAACTGACTTAAATGAAAACCATTCATGAATCAAACAAAAGAGACATGACTATAATTTAAACAGTTCACTTTACTGGGTGAAATAAATAATGTAGGCTTTTTAGAGCTAAGAGACTATGCCCTGTTCAAAATAAAGACTATATATCTTCAGATAGGTAGGGGTGTCTGTGTGTGTGTGTGAACGAGTGAGAGAGAGCGTGAGTGTGTAAGAGACAGAGAGTGAGTATTAATATACTAACATGTGGAAAAATAAGCTAGAGTAGCACACTGTTGGAGAGAGTAACAATACAATAGACAATGTAAACTACAGTAGGTACAGTTTGACAGTTGTGAATCACCAGTGATTGGGTTGGGGCAGAGGGTGGGGATTAATGGGGATGAGAGTAATTTGCAGTACATTCTCTAAAAACAAAGAAATCGTACAACAGCAGTAAAATAACCTTAGGTTTCACATACAAGTTAACACAGCACTGATGGGTTCAACACAATGTGAAGACATCTTCTTAGAGTCATACACATCATCTCCCTAATAACTACTCTCCCAGTTCCTCATCAGTTGAGGAAGTATTCTCTGAGTCTTCCTCTTCAGAAAAGTCATCTAAGGGCAATGTTTGCAGTCCAAGAATACTTTTGTATGTTGTGCGTGCTGTAGCCAGTTGTGCTGCAACTTCACACAATCTTCTCTTCAGCACACAGAGTAGTCCCTCACGTCCGTTCTCCATTAAGCCTTCTGTACTGCCTGAGAATGTGACATTAAAGAAATGAGCCAAAGTTTACCAGAGAAGGAAATAGAAGAAAGAGACCTACAATGTATTATTCTTACATTTTCCATTGGTGTCTTCAGTGAGCTGAAAGGTAAACTCTTCAATCTGTCCAGCAACACTCTTCATGTACTCCATGTGCTGCTTGACTTCGCGAACCACAATAAATTCTTCTTCTTTCAGTCTAGCCAGTAGCATCACCTTGTCAAAAACATTTTTTTCCGCTCCATATCACCATTGCCTGCAATACATTACATCAAAGTGTTATCTTACAACCTCCTATAAAAATATTGGGACAGAAGATATTTTGCATATTGTACTACTACAATAAAGAAATAAACCCTGACAGCATGAGATAGAAAATCAGTGCTTTACGTGAAGGGGTTTAATCACATCCATTTACAAATTACTGCATTCATTTTTTTGCATATTGCCCAGTTTTAAATTTAATTTTTACATCAAATTCCAAATTTACATTAATATGTGTGCATCAAACAATTTGTATTCAGTGCATTTCAGAGATAGTACTTACATTCCCATGGCCAGGAGTAGTTGTCCACAGCCAGGAGTTCATTGGGAGAAGGCAGTTTTTCAGCTTCCCCTACAGTAGCATTGTGGTCATTGATGGCAACTTCCAAGGCTTTCTTCTCAAAAGCAATCTTTCTTCTCAGTTGATGCCTTCGCTTGTTCCCACCTACAATGAGAAACACAAAATGAGTGTGCATTCACACTATGACTACACAAAAGCACCATTCAAAATAAGACTTCACAATATGTGTGTATGTGTTATGATTATTGTGACAGATATTGTGTGATCATTTTTGCATCAGTTTTATAGTCATTTAAAAAACTTTAAAAAAAAAAACGTGGGACTTTTTTTCAGAATCTATTTCAAACAATCATTTTTTTTTTAAATAGAAGACAAAACTGGTAGGTCAGGACATCTCTGCACTATGCAGATATATTGGCAATATTTGGATATTGCACTCAAACTTATTATGATTTTGACAGTTTTTCAGTATGCTGCCCTGACTTGTAGTAAACCTACTTCAAAACATGTTTTTTTTTTCAAATGAAAGACTTTGCTATTTTTACTATGTATAAATCAGTAGTGAATAAATTTTTTCACAAATCTGCATTACTAGTGGCCTATTCTGCTCTTACCAGACTGACGATACAGCTGAAATTTTCGCTGTTTGATGCCCAGATATAGCCCCTCAATGGTCCTCTGCAAGTCATTTTGGATTGTTGGTCCTTTGGACGACAACAATCAAATTAATTAATGCCAATTTCAGTTTACAATCAGCCCATTTTCAGATCCCTTGTACAAGGGCAGAGCCAATGATTCTTACAATATCCCATCAAATAATTTTTTTAAAAGTACCTGAGGTCCACTGCTGAACATCAGTCACCCACTGCTGGACTGTGTCTTGCTGTAGAGATAACTCAGCTGTGAGTTTCTCCAGGTCCTTTGTTGCCTCTGCAATCCTTTGTACAGTCTGTCCAAAAGAAATATCTTCGTTAACAAATGCTGAGACACAATTTAAAAACAAAAATGTTATTATACATATTTTTCTAGTTAGTACCTTGATGTATCTTTTGGCCAGTGTCCGGTCAAGGTTTTCTGCCTTTCGCTTGTTCCAGCCACTAGCCTGGATTGTTAGCACGTCTGTGCGAACTTAACACGCAATGTATGTGCAGTAATTTAGGTACACAGTGAGGACCACAGGTCAGATACTACATTGATCATTCTCTAATATTGTCACATAAACCTGGAAATAATCATACACTTGATTAACGTGTCAGTAGTTAAATTATTATAAAGAGAATCCTGATCAGTGTAAAAGTGCTGACTAGAGAGAAGTTTTCTAAGGGAGCACCTATGCATGGAACTCTAAAATGTAAAGGCTGGGCATCAGTGTTCAAACCCATTGGTCTCAATTTGGACACCACTATACATGAAAAATGCTTACCGGCTTTTGACATGTACTTGGAACATATGGCAGTTACATTGGAGTCCTGATCTAGCCAATAAAAAAGCAGCTGGATCAACCTTGGACATTTTTCCTCCTGGTTTCAGCACTATTTCTTTCACTCTGTTATACCAGTAAAGTGAAGCATCTGCTAGACCATACACACATTTTTTGAGCTTCCATAACTTTCCTTCACAGACAGCCTCAGGGGGAGGCCTGATGTAGATGTTGCGTAACAGTTCTATTCCCTGCAGAAATGCAGATTTTATATCCATGGAATGAAGTTTCCACTGTCTTTGACAAATAACTGCCACAAGCAGTCGAAGAGACTCAGAAGCACACGTGGGTGAATCCTTTTGTAGCTCCAACACATCAAACTCCTCAAAACCTCTGGCCACTAATCGTGCTTTCGGTACTAGTCCAGTTAGTGTTTCCTTAAAAGTGCACACCCATCTGGTGGAGATGCACTTTTGTCCCTCATCTTGAACTTCCTCAAACACATTGTTATCTTTCCAACTCTTAATCTCTTCTTGTTTGGCTAGGTCAAAGGATAGATCTTTTGTTACCAATACATCCTCGCTGATGTTTGTGGTATTAACATCAGTAACAGCGGGTTCTATTTGAAGACTCTCTAAACTTGATACGTCGACTGAATCTTTACTGCCTGCAACATTAGTGAGCCCGATGAGCAGAAGATTATACCAATTTTTGTATTTACCAGTAGCTTTGCCTGCACGCCCTAGTACTTTTGCTGTATGCAAAGCCCCACTGTCTCGGTCTCTGTATTTTAGAACTTGCCCTGTTTTAAGGCGGACATCAGTTCCCTGCTCTGTATCACTTTGTGTCCTTATGTCGTCACATGTGGTTTGTGCAGCTACATTCTGCCCAATAGTGGATGCCCTTGTGTTCTCAATTTGCATTGAACTCTGCTGCATCTCGGTTACAGTTTCTATCCCCTCCGTGTTGTTGACAGCAGCTCCTGTCATCTCTTGTCTTTGCACACTGTTTGTCTCAATTTCAGCATCATCCTTATTGATATGTTGATCTCCGCTGTCAGTTTTTACTTTTCTTAGTCTGAGGTAGTGTACTCTAATGCAGGTTCCTACATGTCTGACAAACACCACTGCACCATCCTGGCCAATAACAACTCCTGGTCCTTTCCACTCTGGACAATCAAGTCTCTTATAGTGCACTTTATCACCCATTTTATATTTCTCATCTGTGTGACGTAGTTGTTTACGCAGTGCTCTCCGTATTCTTTCTGAGCATTCTGCTTCTGTGAAAGCCTTTCTTGACGCATGTAAAGCAGAGATGTGTTTTGCCACCCATTCACTTTTTGTGGTGCCCTCTAAAGCTGGGGGCTTGACTGTTAATACAGAGGGCAGGTTGGGATTCTGTCCAAACACCAACTGATGAGGACTGTAGCCATGGACATTTTGCATGGTGTTCTTTGCCATAAGAGCCCAGTCCAATGCAGTATCCCAGTCACAGCCGTTACTTGTCTTCACCTTCATGATGATCTCTGTAAGTGTTTGGTTGTGTCGCTCTGTAAGTCCATTGCTCCACGGGCTGTATGCTGCTGTTGTCTTTATTTCTATGTTAAAATTTTCTGCCATGTCTCTAACCTCATCATTATTAAATTCTCCCCCATTGTCACTAAACAGTTTCTGAGGTGGACCATGTACACTTATCCAGACATGAACAAAGTGTTTCACTATTTCAGAAGATTTCTTTGTGGTCAGTATGCTGCCTGCACTAAACCTTGTGAACTGGTCAATAATGTGGAGATACCACACACCTGGTTCAAGTTCATGCAGATCTACTGCAACAGTTTCATTGTACTGAGATGCCAGTGGTAGGCCAACAGCAGGCTTTGGTGTGGTCTTACTGTATCTTTGACACGTTTCACATTCACTCACAATTTTTTCCAGAATGACACTACATTCTGCATCTTTATTGCCTGAGCTAGCAAGAAGTCTGCAGTTTGTCAGCAGACGCATGACCAAATTGTCTGTGAAGCTTCATCAGGATTTTGTGTTTTTCTGCTGAGCTAAGTTTTTCTGAGATTGTCAGTATTTCCTCATCACACTGACTTTGTACATCCTCATTCTTTGGTTCCGTTAGAGTGACATCTTCAGCAGCTACCAAGACACAGTCATCACTTTGAGTGATTTTTTTTTTTCATTGTTCATTGTTTACACAGTAATGGCCAGAGCTTGTAAAGTCAAGTTTCACAGGTTGACTGAACATCACAGCACTGTCATTCTCCATATCCAGCACTGTCCCTGCTCTTTTCATGGATGCCTTGCTCAAAAGTAGTGGAATCTTTGCTGGGACTACTTCAGATTCAATATGACACTTAGTTTGTCCAATCTTTGCAGGAATTTTCAACTTTCTGCTGGAATAGACCACTTTTCCATCACCAAACTTAAAGGGTCTATTACTGTGTGTTTCTGTCTTTCTCAGGTGCTTTTTTTCATCTTGGCTTATGTAACCCAGGTTAGATGAAGAGAAATTGAAGAGAATTATTTAATTTAGTCAGTTATTAACATCATATTTCTCTTAATAAAAGTTGGAAAGAAGTGTTAAAGTTATTAAAAACATTAAAAAAATTAGCAAATTTATCCCATTTAGTAGATTAGTGATTAACCAATGAGAGCTCTTTGTCATCGCGCGCGCCCTGCGTGTCATCGAGCATGCGCAATGACAGAAGAGACGAGTTGATGAAGAAAAGACGTGATCTGATCTTCGTGATCAAATTTGGTTAAATATAGATTAAAAAACCCTCTGAATATCGTACAAACAATTAAAATCATTTATTTTGAGCCATCCAGCATCTCAAGACGTCGATTGAACATTGTTGAGACGCATTTTACTCGGTGAGTCAGCATAATGTAATCGGTAGTAAAGAGAAAAAATGTTTAAAAACGTTGGTTCACGGCAACTGAGTGTTTTAGTTGCAGTAAACTGTGTTTATCGTAATTTTTATTTGTATTTTGGTTTTAGTCGTTATAAACGTCATAGTGAATCGCGTGATTATTGTTCATTGCAGTTCAAAGACGCCATGCTGGTCACGCGCATGTGATAGAGACACGCCTGTGTGAGAGAAAAAACGAACTCCGAGGTAAAAGACTATTACAACTTTTTGTAAAATAAATGTGTATGTTTTAGTTTCATTTTTATTTCAATCTGAGTGGTTAAAAATGTGGTCACGGTGAACCGCGTGGTTATTGTTCATTTCAGTTCACCGACGCCATTGTAGGCTACACACGAGCGTGTGAGAGACACGCGCCTGTGAGCGAGTAAAATCAATTTGTAGAGGTAAATAACTAATTTTTAGATTTGTATGTTTATTATTTTTGTTTGATTATTTCAATCTTGAGCGTCATAGTGAACCGCATGGTTATTACTGTTCATTGCAGTTCGCTGACGCCATTGTGGGTCATGTGTAAAGACACGCGCCTGTGTAAGAAAAAAAAAAGAGACTTGATTGAGAGGTAAATGAGTAATATATCATTTTTTTGTAGAAATGGTAATTGTATATTTTCTTTATTTCGATTGTTTTTATCTTTGATGTGAAATTCATTCTCAGATTCACTAAATGAATGTTCTGGTCTGTGATCAGGCCAGGTTTTTGATGTCGATACTCCTGCGAACTTCACATTTGATGGAAAGCCAACCAAAATCTGCTACGGAGGAAAAAGGACGACACATCATAAAGAAGAGGACAATATCCTTTCTTTGAAATTATCATCCCTGCTTGGAGAAAGCAAGTTGCTTTCAACCTAGAAAACTATTAGAATCCCTTCCTTGAGGGAATTTACTGAACATAACAGGAAAAGAGAAAAAAAAACTGATCAGTACTACACAGAACATTGAACTCTTGATAGCATACCAGTAACCCACTTGATTAACATTGGAGTCCTTATTAGATTATCTGTGAGATTTGTTGAGAGAAACATTAATTCTTCTATCTGTTTCATCCTCTTTCTTTTCTTCTCCTCTTTCTAATATTGAAATGACCGGTCCGTGTATATTTTTGGGGTGAAAAGAGTGCACTCAAGGGAAATTTTCAAAGACAATCTTTATTGTATATTGTTCATATGAAATTGTAATTCACTTGCTTTTGTTCTTTTGTAATTTTCAAATTATATTTCAAGATCAAATTATATTTCAAAAATCAAATTTAACTTTGTTGTCTGTCTGTTATTTCTCACCACAACCCGCCACCTCCTTTACGATCCCTAAATCTTCTGATTAATTAATTTCAATCTTCTGATAAATTAAATTCAACTCAATCATTAAATTGTCAGCAATCCTTTAAAGGGTGCTACACTTAGTTCATCAATGTAGCTATTTAGCCATTCCTGTCCACATACAGTCCGTGTACATGCAGTGTCTATTATTGCAGAGCCAAAACACTCTGTCATAAATATTTCTGCTTCAGTGGATGACTCTTTTGTATACAGAGTAATGTTGCACTCCTCTATATCATCCGTTTTACAATCTTCTGTAAGTTTGATTTGCTCATCTCTGTGTGGACAATCCTTGGCCCAGTGGAACGTGCTTTGACAAACAGCGCATTTTGATCTGCGTCCATACCTGTCCAGAGGGTTAGTGCCAGGCAGTGGTGTCTTTTGCTGAATATTTTGCATCCATGGCTTGCTCCTCTGTCGCCTTTGTTCCGTTACATATGCTGTTTCCTGGTTAATCCCCACTGTAGAAGCAGACTTTCCTCCGAAAATCCTCTTCAGTGCTGATTTCATTGACGCAAAGGTCAAATCTGTACATGCTGTCAGAGCTAACTGTCTGTCTTTCACTTCTAAGCACGCAGTGTCCAGCAGTTTGAATGCTAATACTGCATCGGGAAGCTCCATCTTATATTTACGCATTCGTGAATACCGCTGTTCAAAATCAATTATATAGTCTGTCATGGAAACACCACTATCTTTCATAATCCGATCAAAGCTCGTGTAAGCCTCATATGTTTGGTCCTTTTCTTCTTTGAGAAACAAATCATCGAGCTTTACAAGTAAAGTGTTCATGCCAGTGTCCTTATTCAAATCATCTACCGGTATTTCCATCGCTGTTTTTCTCGCTCTTCCTGACAGCGCCAAAGCCACAGCGAGCGGCTGTTTCTTTTTTTCGAGTTCCGTAACCCTGGTCCAAATTGCGACTTCATTCTTCCAACTTTCATATGGTTTTCCTTCATCAAAGGTCGGTGGTACTCTGTAGTTGCTAACCATCCTCTGCTACCAATGTTATGCTCAATGACACACTTCAGAAGTCAATCGATCACCCGTTTATTCGTGTACAACATAAAACATAGCTTTACTCCCGCCTTGCGCTCAAACAACAACTACCCCTGAACTTCCTGAATACTTCATAATAAGAGTCCCTTATTTTCCGGTAAACAGTCATGTGTAATCTTAAACAATATACAGCACTGAGGTATAAATGTGTATGAACATATTTTTTGATGTCTTAAACTTAACAATACAGACATTTACAAAGTTACATTTTACAAAATAAGCTGTAAATCATAGTATAAGAAAAAAGAAATATATAGATGTGGTTTAAATTTACTGTACAAAAGTAATTTGTGGCTTACTAGCATTTCTTTGTAAATGAATGTTACACACCCTGGTTGGCTTTTGAAACGATATAATTTGCGGTTCCCATCCACTGCAACTGCCAACATGGAGGGTGTGCATGCAGGGCACTGAAAATGCTGGACCTGAGACAGCTTGTCAACCTCAAATTTGGCATAGGCCCATTCGAGGAAGGCCCTCTGCATTGTGTCCCCACATATCTTACCACTCTTAGAGCAAAAAAGAAAAAAACAGTAAGTAACCGTTTCAAAGATTGGCTTTAGACAGTGGTCATGACAAAGAAAGGGGTCTGTCAAGAAATATGTGCTGAAACTTTGAAAACTTCTCAAAACTTTGTAAGAACAAGTCCTAACAATTAATCCATTATTTAAAAGGTGATCCAAACAAGGTAACTTAAATGAGGATTCCACTCACTCGCCCGAAGAGTTTTGTGCGACACTCGAGCATGCTGACAAAAGCTTGTCTCGACATCCCTGGGGCAGTGATTTTTAGATTCTCATATGCGGTGAACAAGTCCACCATGTACAAGGTCTCAAAATTGACAGTGGCTGGCCAGTAACCACTTTCAACCAGATCACTTATGGTCACTGGCAAGGTTTTACCACAGGAACAGTTTATTGATGGAAGAAAGAGGTTGTATCTTCCTGAAATTTCAGAAAAAAAACAATTCTCTCTTGTTCACAAGAAACAAAAAACACAATATGAAGAAATAATAAAAACAATGTTACCATTCATTCCAATTAAAATAACTTGCTTTCCCTTTGAAAAGCTTGTTTGCCCAGTGGAGCAGTCGCAGCACGGAGGAATGATTGGCAACATGCAATCTAAAAAGCAGAATTAGTTTAGATATTAAGAGTAAATGAAACAAAAAACTCAACAGAGAGGGTGTTGTTTCTATCAAACGAAACTTCATCCAGCATGTTTGTTGAAGTAAACGATGGTTTGTGTAAAATGTAAAACAGCCTATTGTTGTATTATATCAAGAAAATGCAATTACCCTGCCTCCTTGTTAAGGGTTTGAATGTCTGTTGCTACACATTTGGCCAATGTATTAAATATTAGGTATTGCTTACAATATTACTGTTATTTATATTTGTTTGTTTCTAAATGTATTATATTGTATGGCCAGAGATGTACAGTTAGATATGTGTGTGTGGCTGTTTACGAGAAGGAGGAGCAGAACTGGACTGCAGCACACAGAAGTGTGTGTGGTTCTATGTGTGTGTGCTCAAGGACACGGAGAACTGTGGTTCTACTCCTAGAACCTTATAAGGACATCAGCCATCTTGGCTGAGTTTACTGGAGTTCAAGGACACAAAAGCCAGACAGCTTGCACCTGCGAGGCCTTGAGAAGTGTCTGGAAACTTTGGGAAAGTTACAACGTATGTCAATCAAGAAGATAACGTAACGTCTGTGATAAACAACACGAGTATAAAAGACTGATGAGCTGATTGCCTCTTTGGATACTGATACGTCAGTACCCCCGATGCCTAGAAGCCAGAGCTGAGGACAAGAAACCCCAAGCTGAAGATGGGAAGCCCAGAGCTGATTACACCTTTGACTCAAGAGTGATTACTGTATTTTATACTTTAATGATGAAGTTTTATTTGCCTTTACATTTTTGTTTATTATAAAAGAAAAGTAATCAATTAAAAGAAATTTAATTGATTACAAAAGCTGCCTACCTTAGCTTGATTTATAGTGTTTTAAGACTTTGAATAAGAACGTACCACAGAGGAGTCTTCTGACCAAATTGTAAGTAATTTAAAATGCTTATAATTTAGGCCAGACTCGACTTACTTTACCTAACCTGAGAATAATAAATAATAAGGTTAAAAGGTGTTAAGATCAAAATACACACCGTAAAACAATATATATATATATATATATATATATATATATATATATATATATATATATATAGTCATTGGTATGGTTATCGCAATAAATACCTGAAATTATCGTGATAATTTTTTTAGGCCATATCGCCCATCCCTAATCAGGTGGACGTCTCATGTTTGCTGGGTCAGTAATACACACAGCACAGAAAATGCACTTTACTAAATTGCATTTTGCATGACTATAAAAAAAAAAACTATACAAGAGGATGTGAATACCCAGAGCAAACAAACATGGGTGTAAAGTGGAGAAAGAAGAAGAAGAGGTGGTGGAGTGGGAAGAGGAAGAGAGTGAAAGATTAGAGGGGAAGAGATGGTCGAGTGGAGGAACTGGCATAGTGAGAAGAGCAAAAGCAGAAATGAAACAAGAAATGATCACAGGAAGAACAACTGAACAATGCATGTGTGTAATGCCATCATTACTTACCTGAAGATGCTGAAATATTAGCCAGAAACTAATTGTGTTTTACTGTGAAACATCAGTTGAAGAGTTAGACTGTGTGTGATAGTTGTGTCATGAAGATTGTGTGCTTGTGCTTCTCCATGATGAGGCTCCTTTCAGTCAGAATGAGCACCTGCAATTTGTGTGATTAATATTCATGTTACTGAGGTTGATTATTCAGTATTTTATTGTGTGTGATTGGTAGAGATAATGTTTCCTTACACAGAAATTCTGTAATTTGTTATAAATGTAAAACTTACAGTCATTAACGTGGTACTAGGATCTTCTCTATCAAAATAAAGAGTAATTAGTTGAAAAACAAAATTCCATGATGCAGAATAAAACTACTAAACTATTAGTTTACTGAGAGTATACTTCACTTTCATAAACACACACACACACACACACACACATTGTTTTGCTATCTTAGTGAGGACATTCCATAGACGTAATGGTTTTTATACTGTACAAACTGTACATTCTCTACCCCTAAACCAACCCATCACAGAAAACTGTCTGCATTTTTACATTTTTAATAAAACATTGTTTAGTATGTTTTTAAAGCTGTTTTGAATATCAGGACTCAAGAAATGTCCTCATATTTCATGTTTACATTGTAATACCAGTGTAATAACCATGTCATTATACAAATTTGTGGTCTCATAAATCACAAAAACGTGCGCGCGCACACACACACACACACACACACACACACACAGTGCTATTTAACAGTAGTATTTAACAAGTAAACTATCAGTATATCTATGCCACTTCACTTCTCTAGTCTGGAATGTTAGTGAAAGTCCATGACACTTTGTGGTTTCAAATCCTCTTGGACTTCTCGTAAAATGCGCAAAGTCCTCATTATAAAGTGCAAGTGCAACTTTAGGTTGTCTTCTGAGATTAGGGTTAGTCACTTATAGCAAATGTTTCCCAAAAACATGCATAATGTCCCTCTTGTGATGCTGATGTCCCCTGTACTACTTCTTCCAGTAAATCTGTTTTAATCAACAACTTCTGACAAATGGAAAAAACATCCATCCATACGTGCTTTTCTATTAGCCAGCTAATTAGTCAAGCTGTTAATGAGCAATGGAACATATCAACATGTTAAATTCTTATGGCCAGATTTACTGAACACCAAATTAGTGTTAGAGTGCGATTCCATAAAAGCGCCAGTGGGAGTGGAAATTTCTGTGGATGATTTCCTGATAAATACCAGTAAATTGATTAGCACAAATCTTAGTAAATGGTGTTGCGTGACTAATTTAAATACTTTCCTCACATAAATTTTGCAGCTAAACAGTAAAATCCTACAAATGCATCAGCCAATTTTCCACTGCGTGTCTTTAGTAAATCCTGAAAGTAGTGTTTTTAACACTACAAGAGAAGTTATAAAATTATAAATGTTTTTCCAGCGTTTTGCCTGTAGCATTTAGATTTAGACAATGTGCATGCAATGAATGCAACTTTTTGTGTTTATAATATATTGTAAATAGAAACAAGTTACCTATGGGAGTAAAATAATGCCATATGTTTTTGAAACAAAAGCATCTCGATTGCACTACTTGAAAAAAAAAAACATGCATTGCATCACCAATGCTGATGTACAGTTCAAACATTAAATATATAACTTTCCTTAACTTTATATCGTGGCTTTACTGCAGGACTGGGGTTTCCCTCAATACGTCATACTCCAGGATTCCCCTGTTGTCGGGACATATAGAATACTTAACTTATCTTCATATACTAAATACAGTGAAGGACCACCAAACTTGCACATTATTGAGACTGTAGGCTATAGGCTACAGGCAAGCAGGTTGACTCAGAATATTTACAAAAATGTACAAATAAATAAAATGAGATTTGCTAATAAAAACAAATTCACAAATATGTTTTTATGTCACAAGCACAACTCTGCCTGCATTTATTTGTGAATCTCCACCTGTGCATTTGTGGATCTCTTCCTGCGCATTTGTGAATCATCTCACGGATTTATGGATTGCTGCGCGCATTTGTGGATCTCTTCCTGCATATTTGTGAATCACCTCATGCATTTGTGGATTCTGAAACAATTCTAGCGTCATGACTGCAGACAAATCCACAAATAGGTCGACTCCACCCACCGACAACATAAGCCAATCAGATAACAGCCACGTAGCGCTGACCAATCGCAGCACACTCTCGCTACAACCAATCATGTTTTGCTTTACAATTGGGGCAGTCTCATCCTGCATTAGCTTACAAAGGAAGTAGAGGGTTCTTAAACAATGGTACAGTAAAAGAGGTTTAAAATTTATATTTCGTTAGACCATTAGTGTTTCAAGCCAAGCCAAACTATTATATTTTACGCGCCATTTAGAGAAACAGTGCTCTCTGTTATGGGAACAACAAAGGTATATTGGATACAGATGCGTTATGGAAGCGCCACGTTATTCAAGATTGAACAGAAAGCCTCAATAATTAGCTATTAACTCATCTAACTGGATTTAACCTTGTAATAAACATGCGAGTTTGCAAAATAGATTAAACTGTCGTCACATAATAACAGCATTTCCCAGTTTATCAATCAAACATCGACGGATATGAGCAGCAAACCAGCTATTAAACATTAACAGGCCCTTAAATAATATTTTAAACATGAATTAAACATTTTAACATTACCATTGTTTGTAGAGAAGATATAGACTTTTTAAATGTGGTTATTGAATTACATAGCCTACAGATTAAGTAAAATGCCCAGCAGTCAAACACTTGATCACGCAAATATTTCAAATGAATCAGACTTAATAGTTTTTTTATTGTAAAAGTTATTTAGAGCATCCAAAGTAAATACAAAAAAAAATATTTTTAATATTATTATATTTGGTATTATACATGGTATTGTACAAGTGTGGAAGCTACTGTAGAACAGTAATCAAATGAATTACTTTTTCTCCCATTACAACACCACTACTGTTACTGTAAAAAAATGTTGCATTACTATAATTGAACTCACTGAAGCAGTCATGATGATATTGTCTGTTATATTTGCTTCTTATTTATTAAATCCAGGCAATTGTTTGATGAAACATTGATTAAAATTAAGATACAATTTTTACAAAATGAAATTCACTTTAAAGAAAGACTTTCTACAAATTAAAACTTCATCTTATGATGCATCTTACTCATGCTGTTTACTTTTCATGATCAAATAGATGAATTTAAAACATAACACAGGACTATTTTGTCACTGTCACCGTCTGTCTCACCGTCCCCAGACTCCATTTCCCAGCATCCCTCTGAATCCACATCTGCATCCAGTCAGCTCGTCATCACGGATTCCCTGCACCTGCACTTCCTCATCAGGACTCCCTTTAAAAGGACTCTCCTGCACTCATTTGTCTGTCCTCGTCAATGTTACATTGGTTGTTCTCTTCCTGTTCCTATGTTAAAGTCTTATAAATAAACCTTTGCTGCTTAAATTGATTCTGCATCCTCTCTTCGTTGGCAACCGACCCTGACATATTTAAACATAAATATGAAACTATGTTTTCTTTAATGGCTACAACACGTAGGCCAGAGGTCTTCAACCCTGCTCCTGGGGACCCACTATCCTGGAGAGTTTCGCTCCAACCCTAATCAAACACACCTGACGCAGCTAATAAAGCTCTTCAGGATGGCTTGAAACTACACAAGCAGGTGTGCTGAAGCAGGTTGGAAATAAACTTTCCAGGACAGTGGGTCCCCAGGAGCAGGGTTGAAGAGCTCTGACGTAGGCCCTATAGTACAGTACAAATTTCATGTCATGAGCAAGAGCGGATCATGAGTCACGAGTCGGATAAAGAAAAATTTATTTTTAGACTTATATTTAAAATTTGGAATAAAATTTGTCAAATAATAAAGTTATTTGACATAATAAAAAAAATCAAAGTAACACAATAGTTACTTACCCTGGTAATTAGTTACTTTACTAATGATGTAACTCAGTTACTAACTCCGTTACTATTTGTGAGAAGTAACTAGTAACTATAACTAATTACTTTTTTAGTAACTTGCCCAACACTGAGAACGGGATATCTGTTTACTGCCACTGACTCGTCACCGTGCCGCTTGTACAGTAGACAGTATAGCTGCATTTACATGGACACTAATAATGTAATCCATTTGTTTATAAAGATTATAACGCTTTCTATTTGCTGCATTGCGCCGTGCCGCTCGCTTGCATCAGGTAGAGGTGCTATAGCTCGGGATCTGTGTATGATCATAATTCATGCATAGCCTTTATCCCGATTCACTGATTCTGATGGCAATATAAAGAATATACTCCAAAAATCATCCCTGTCTGAATGATAGCTGAAACTTTACTGATGAGTTTCATGAAAGTTATATTGTATTATAGCGTCCATGAAATGTCCTTTTTTAACTCCAGACAATCACTGTAAGAGCTTATGCCTTTTCAGAGTTGCTTAACAAACGCGTAACTTTCTATCCGTAAGAAAACTCTGATGAACCGTAATAATATGCACAACATGTTCTCTTGTTCATTACTGCTGTGATCAGTAACACTCAGACCATAATACCCATCAAAATAAGAGCCACCTTTTTGTAAGACTGATAGTGCACACTCCTTTCAGTTTGTTCCTGCCCCCGATTGTAAAGCAAAACGTGATTGGTTGTAGCGAGAGTGTGCTGCAATTGGTCAGCGCAATGTGACCGTTATCTGATTGGCTAGAGTAGTCGGTGGGTGGAGTCGACCTATTTGTGGATTTGTCTGAGGTTGTGACGCTAAAATTGTTTAAAGTCCACGTGAACTGGAAGTTGCAAACGACTTTTCCAGTGTTGTGATGTATTTTCAAGTGAAATGGAATATTGAACAGAGGGCAGAGTTTTACTTTAGCACTCCTCCTCTCCATCTCTCACTCATAGCAGACTAACGGTTGCAGAGGAGTGGTTTACGCGTTTTCAACCCAAGCCGTCAAACTGATGTTTTAGAGAAGGAACGCCATTCCAGACCGGAAGTAACTTTTCAGATTTTGATTAAAGATTACCAAGACAAACAATTTTTTTCTGTGTTTTAACTTGCACGGATTAATTGTTCACCACAAGACTAGTAATATGCACTAACAAAGGTCGATTTTGTTTTCATGACGACTTTCAGAATCCACAAATGTGTGAGGTGATTCAAAAATGCACAGGAAGCAATTCACAAATGTACAGGTGATGATTCACAAATAAATGCAGGCAGAGTTGTGCTTGTGACATAAAAACATATTTGTGAATGTGTTTTTTATTAGCAAATCTCATTTTATTTATTTGTGAATTAAATAACTTTTTTGTTAAACTCCTTCTATTCATTTGTGGATACTATTATTTTTTTGTGAATATCTTTATTTGGAATTTAGGTACAATCCTACCCCCATAGAAAATTGCCCGCTGAAGATTATTGGTTGTATTTTTAATTAGAATGAATATTTTGGAAGTTAAATCTGAATATGGATTATTGCATTTTTAACAATGAAAATGTGTGTGAATGTTTTGAATTGAAATATTCACAGCTTAAATATCAAACCATTTTCAATTCCAGCCCATAAAAATGCAAGCCTTATAAATACAATGCATCAATGTATACAAGCACAGATAATGAAATGCATTTTTTTTTCAAGTAGTGCAATTCAAGATGCTTTTTGTTTCAAAAACATATGGCATTATATTACTTCCATAGTTACCTAATTTTTCAGATACTAAACTGAGAAAAATGATCAGAGACAACAAAAGCAGGTCAGGTCTGTCACATTGAAATTCATCAATACCCAGATATTTCAGGACACACTGAATGAGTTTCCTCAAAAAGCAATGTTTTCTGGAAAACAGTACATAGTGAAAGAGAAAATAAACCGTTTCCAGACAACCACTCAAAAGATGAACCTGATTTCATATTATAGAGATGTGAAAGTATGATGCTTCTTCTATACTCAGATTAAGATTGTGGGACAAAAAATGGAGCATATAAATAGAGCAGTATTTCAGTCACAGAAAATCACTCTTCAGATGCTCACTCCAGGTTGGTACAGGAGTATACTTTTTTTCCCAAGCAAATCTGTGTCTGCAGTTGATTATATTCCTTATACACTGGTGATTATATATCTTGGTTGTTTAGTTTAGAAATGATACAACACTTCATTAAACTGGAAACAAAAATTGTCCAATGTTTTTGAAAAGATCCTATTAGTGTATGTTTCTGAATTAAAATGTTTATTTTGAACTAATAAATTAACAAGTTAGGAAGAATACTGATTAACAAATTCAAAACCTTAAAGACATTATGTGTGTGTGCTAGTACTTACAGTGGTTTTATTTCAGCAGGTGAAATAAAATTTCATAAAATCCTGATTTTTGTCTCTCCTTCTCTGTAGGGTTTGAAAGACCATACACCACAGACGGGTGACCTTACTAAGCAGAAGTGTTTCAGATTACAGTATTTGACTTCATCCTTCAATGCAGTGTGAGTCATCATTTCTTTTAAATACATTTTTGGGCAATTGTTTGCTCTGGCACATTTTATTTATTTAATTATTTTTAAATCTTGGCATGATGGATGAATAAAAAACCTTGTATTTTCTTCATTTATGAGATTGCCTGTTCAGGCCATTTTATCATTAGTATCTAAGAATATCAGCGGAAGATATGCAAACTAGGGATGTTACAATTCACTCATTAACTCATGATGTGTTATGATTCATGATACTTGTTTTCTATGTTTTTTAACAAAATGAAATTTAAGACAAAATGCTACATATTTCTTTGTGAAATTGAAATATTAAGGGTCAAATAACAAAAGTAAATTTAAATTTTATAACTAATCCCAAAAATATCCCTCCAATTCGATCTTCCAATGCTGTTTTCTCGGGAGTTAGTTTCGGCTCAGCTCTTGCTGTGTCTGTCTGGTCAAGAGGCTGCAGATATAAGAAGTACAATCTAAGCACAACAGTGACAGAGGTTTCACATTCTTATAAAGGCAAGATTTTAATACTTGCTATAATTTGAATCTTTACACTTTCAAGAATTACTTTTGAACACATTTAGAAAAAATATGCTATAAAAATCTACATGGTATTAAAAAAAAATCCAGTAACATTTTACAGTAAGGTTTCATTTGTTACCATGACTTAAATATACTAACATGATCAATTTCCTGCAGTATTTATTAATCTTTGCTTAATGTTAGTTAATTAAAATATAGATCTTCATTGTTTGTTCATGTTAGTTCGCAGTCTGTTAACTGATGTTAACAATGTAGCATTCTTAGCTCAAAGGGGAAATATTAATGATTCATAATTTATTATGATTAATTATGAATAAATGAAACACTTTCTCAGATTAAATTGATGTAGCTACATTAACATTTGCAATTACTCAGAATTGATTATTAATTAATTCTAAGAGAAGGCTATTTTTAATGGCCACAGAAAAATAATCCTTTCTTAGCATTTACAGATTCTTGTAACAAGATCTAAATCAATTAAGTGATAACTTATTTGGTTCTGGTTCCCTGTCTGCTAATATGTATAGTGCTCAAGTTTTATTAACTAGATCATTAACACATAACTAAACTAACAAACACACATACATACACACACACACACATATACATACAAATACACAATGAGGAATGATAGAGCGAATCTGAAAGTAGCAACAGGACATGGAGCTATGGAGAAAAGTCAAAAACCTGGAAAGTATCATCAGTATTTATTACAATGCTCCTTTGTTAACAAGTTCACGTATGGAGTCATTTATTGTTCTATAACAAGTAACAGAATACTATTCATCTGTGGAGATTATAATATAAAATCTAAATAAACATAAAATAACAGATGAATTTATGAATAGGATGTACAGTATGAGCTTATATCCAACCATCACTGTATACTAGGGGTGAAACGGTTCTCTGTAAAAAAAAACAAACCGTACCGTTCTGCACGCACTTGCACCATGGTTCATCTCATATCTGACGATGCATACGCAGCTATAATATGGTTTGTAGAAAATAAATAAAACAGACAGAGAGTTAGGCTAATGTATGTTTCTATCGATGGATATGCATTCTGGCTTCCCCTAAACTTTGTTCAATGCGGGTGCCGTATGCTCTGTATATGACCAGTCATTTACGCCGTCATTACCCGGGTGTTGATAGCGCACGAGCGCAGGTGAGATCCAAACAACACACATTTCTATCTGCATTTGAACTACTCATTTAAGCCTTGTCAATTTAAACATTCGAGTGCAAGTCCTGAAAGAGAAGTTACGCGTGTGCGCTGTGAGAAGATGTGTGCACTCATCTGAAGCACGTGTACAGCACGCAAATATTGAGGTCTTGTTCTTGAACGGACAAATTCACACAAAATTATGTCAACATGCCGGTCTTGGCAAGTATCCTAGCAAGCATTGTCAGTTATGTCTTAAATGAACTTAAACACTCGAGAAAGAATGCATGTGTTCAGTATCAGTGTACTGATCCTTGTATTATGTCTTAAAGAGATAGCAGCACTTACATTCCTGCTGTCTGAAAGTGTTTTTAATGTTAATCAAACAACAAAGGACAAGGAGATCACTCATTGCTCATGATGGAATAATTAATAATAAATAATGTTTTTTATACAGTGAAGATAACATGCATTACTGGAACATAATGCACAATATATATTGTATTGTTCATTAGTTTTGCCCTCTTCATACTCCAAAAACATGGAGTCAGAATTATACATAAGGTGGGATAATTTGCTCACACAAATATATTATTTCTGCAATCCAGACTATTACAACTATTACAAAAATATCCACCGCTTTAAATCAAGATACAAAGAAATAATGTTGACAAAATACAAGGCTGAGGGAGAGATCTTGGTGTTCTCAGCATTGTGATTATGGGGTAATTGTTACTGTATAAAAACAGTAGTAGTGATGATCATAACTGTTCTTATTTTTGATATTGGTATTATAAATGGTGATATAATTACAACAGAACAGGATATGATTACACAGCTGAGTAAATAATAACAATGACATGAGCAGATAAATACATGACCACTATATTGTAATTTACCACAAAATTGCACTATTAATTTAGTCATAGCACTGGTAATGATGTATTTGTTACACCCAAGGACTTTTGGTTATGTTTGTATTTAGTTATGTCATGTCTTGTTCTGTTCATTTGCCCTCATTGTGTGTATCCTGATTAGCTAAAGGGTTAGTTCACCCAAAAATTAAAATTATGTCGTTAATGACTCACCCTCATGTCGTTTCAAACCCGTAAGACCTCCGTTCATCTTCAGAACACAGTTTAAGATATTTTAGATTTAGTCCGACAGCTTTCTTTCCCTCCATTGAAAATGTATGTACGGTATACTGTCCATGTCCAGAAAGGTAATAAAAACATCATCAAAGTAGTCCATGTGACATCAGTGGGTTAGTTAGAAGTTTTTGAAGCATCGAAAATACATTTTGGTCCAAAAATAACAAAAACTACGACTTTATTCAGTATATATATATATATATATATATATATAGTCACAGATCCCTTGTCTCCCTGGACTACAATTAACATGATCCTCCTGTTCTTCACACCTGCACTCACTTCCCTCGTCATCTCCCCATCTTCACGGATCACCTGCACCTGGACTCTATTATCAGCACTCCCTATATTGCACTCACTCCCTTCACTCATTGTCCGTTCTCTGTTGTGTTATGTGTATGTTTGGTGTTCCCTGCCTTGATTTATTAAAGTACGTTATATTATTGTGGAAATCTGTATCTGCCTCATCTCTACACCAGCTACCTGTAACAGAAGAACGGACCTTTAAACCGCCAGATTTCCACATCAAAGAACATGATGGATTCTTTCTTCATCTCCCTGGCTCCAGCTGCTTCTCCCATGCCTCCCACAACTATGATGGCCGGAGATCGTCTCATTGGGCTCCTACAGGTTGGTCGTTCGCTGGAGAGGTATGTGGAGGAGTTCATTGAGCTAGCTTATCTGACTAACTGGCCAGACGCTTATTTAATCGCCCTGTTTCTGGATGGACTGGACGACAACACTATCCGTTTTGATGAACCTAATTATCGTTTCTCCTTAAACGAAACTATCAATTTAATTTTGTGTTTGAATGATTCCAAATTCCTAGTAGAAGAGGTTCTGGATGAGTGTTTGTGTTGTCCAGTTCGTCCAGAAACACGGTTGGCCAGGCCAGTTAGTCAGCCTCCGTTTTCCTCCACATACCCCTCCAGCGAATTCCCTGCCTGTCCCACACTGGACCCACACTCCTCTGCTGGGTCCAGAAAGTGGAGGAGGAGGAAGAAAGCCGATCCTGCCAGTGAGTCCACTCCAGAGCCCGCTCCAGCCAGTGAGTCCACTCCAGAGCCCGCTACAGCCCTCTCCGAGCCTGCCGCTCCAACCCTATGCGAGCCTGCCGTTCCCGTTCAAATTGGAATTTTAATCATGTATGAGGGGATGGATTGGACCCCTCTTCACCCAGCCGCCGAGCCAGTATCTCCAGTCTCAGCCGCCGAGCCAGTATCTCCATGCTCCTTCGCCGAGCCAGAGTCTCCATGCTCCTTCGCCGAGCCAGAGTCTCCATGCTCCTTCGCCGAGCCAGTGTCTCCATGCTCCTTCGCCGAGCCAGTGTCTCCATGCTCCGCCGCCGAGCCAGCCGCCGCCGAGCCAGACGCTCCAGCCTGTCACGAGCCCGATCCTGCTACTGCTACAGTCTATGAACTTTGTGTTTCCCCGCTGTTCTTCAGCCCTAAGACTGTGTTCCCTCCCTGCCTCCCTCTCCCACCTCCTTCCATTTGTGTCCACACTACACCTCCGCCTCAAGCCACCTCACCCAGATCTCCACCTCGGCCCTCTGGTCGATTACCTTCACCCTGGCTCCAACCTCCCTCTCCTCCACCGTTGCCCATCAGTCCACCAGTCTCACCAGTCTCCATCCTGCCTCCGCTCACACCTTGGTCCCTCGTCAGCCTGCCCTCCCCTCTGGACTGCACTCCTCCGTCTCCGCTCCGTCCCTCAGTTCCAGTTGGCCTCCTCACTCCCTCCGATGTTCACTTTGTTGGCCCTCGTCTTGGCTCATCTGCGGCCCTCTGGAGCCCCGCTTGCGCTTCGGTCGGCGGAGCCGCTGGTTCCGCCATCTCCCGCCAGGCCTTCTGTGCCGCCTGGCGTCGACGGCATTGCGGCTTCGCCGGAGGCACCTGACCCGCCATGGCTACCCTCGGTCCCTGACCCGCCATGGCCGCCTTCGGCCCCTGACCCGCCATGGTTCTTGGACACGCCCTGGAGACCTCCACTCCTGTCTACTCCTCCCCCTACACCGGCATGAGGTCTCCAGGGCGCCCACCGGGAGGGGGGGGGGGGTGATGTCACAGATCCCTTGTCTCCCTGGACTACAATTCCCATGATCCTCCTGTTTTCCACACCTGCACGTCATCTCCCCAACTTCACGGATCACCTGCACCTGGACTCTATTATCAGCACTCCCTATATTGCACTCACTCCCTTCACTCATTATCCGTTCTCTGTTGTGTTATGTGTATGTTTGGTGTTCCCTGCCTTGATTTATTAAAGTACGTTATATTATTGTGGAAATCTGTATCTGCCTCATCTCTACACCAGCTACGTGTAACATATATATATATATATATATATATATATATATAATATCTTAGGGGTGCAACGGTTCTCAGTAAAAAATCGAACCGTACGGTTCTCCACTCACGGTTCGGTACGCACTTGCACCGCGGTCCATCTCGAATGACGACGCATCTACTGGTTAATATGGTTTGTTTAACCCTTTCGCACGTAAGTTTAAAATATTCTGGCTGACCCCCCAGCGTGAGTTTTTTAAGGCAACCGTTATTTAGAACGTATCACTTTATGGTTTCCATGGTGACGCGTCATTGCTTGTTACGTGACACACCGCAGCGCTGAATGACTGATGATCTGCTTTAATTTAATTTTTCCTTTTTAATTCAAAATATTCACAAATTTGTTAACTATAGCATGAAATATCTAATATTCCGATTGCCAAATATGTGCAAGTGGATGTGTTTTGCTGTTTAAACACCTTTATAATGATCGCGTTAGTTGAGCTATATGAGCGATGGGCGCCGCCATGTTAGTTTGCGCCACACAGAGAATCGGATCTGTTGGATTTACAACACGTTAATTTATCCACTTCTCCCGAAATTCATGAAAGTGAGTCGGTGAACTGGGGAAGAATAGAGTAAGCTTTAAAGTTACTTTCACAATGTGTATCTGATATGAATAAAACGTGTTGTCTAATTATAATGGGAAGGGTTGTTATTTCCGCTCCTATAGACATCATTGTGTATTTTACAAACTCTAAATATATTGTTTTGTTAGTACTCATGTGCATTTAAATGTCTGAAACCTAAAATAAACATTATTTGGTTGAAAACACTGCATATATGTGATATATGAAAAGCGCTGCACGCTTGTTTAGTGCCAGTTAAAGCGCGCACGCACATTTGAATTTGGCAGTTGATCATGTGATGCGCTGAACGTTCTATTCACACTGGTGTGATCGTACGCTCCTGGGGATCGTATGTGTCAAAGGGTTAAAATAGCAACGTGGAAAACAGACAGACAGAGTTCAGATAATGTATGTTTCAGTTGATGGATGCGCTAAACGTTACGATAATCAAAAAGTGTGGACAAAACAGTAACTCTTTGTAAACTGTTAACTGCGAGTGCCGTCTGCTGTAATGTCCAGTCATTTATGCCGTCATCACCCAGGTGTTGATAGCGCGCGAGCGCAGGTGAGACCTGAACAGCACACGTTGCTATCTGTGTTTAACCCTTTGATGCACAAGCTATGAAAACTCTTCTAATTCTAATGCGCAACGTGGGTCAAAAATGACCCGTATTCATTTCCTATATAATTTCAATAACGGTTGAGTGTTTCTTTGCTGAATCTTTAAAAGAAATGTATTTTATCATTCATTTATTCCAGGTATTCCTTAAATATCTTGTTTTTGATTTTAACAAATCATTGTGTTTATTTTTTCTTTCTTTTTTTTTATAAACAAACACAGCTTTTGTATTTCTACATCAATTTTACACACATGGGTCAAAAATGACCCATATAGAAACCTTTGCAAATTTTCACAAGTAGGAACATATTTACTGCAGACAACTATTCATCCACCACACATTTCACCTCTCAACATGGCTGCTTTAGTATATTTGATGGATGAAAGTCATATTATATTTCATATAATAGGCTATATATTATATTTCATAATTTGTATTTTTTGTCATAAACCAATGCTACTGGTCACCTTTTACATCTATCAGTGTTCCTGAAAAGTAACAGTTTTGAACAAGGTTTCTGTCCAACAGTGAAAATATATAATAAGTGTATCGATCAACAGTGCTTTTGATTTTCTTTATCTAGAGTGTTAGTGGCTAGTCCTCAACAGAAATGAGCTGGATGATGACATCACTGTAAAAAAAGCTGAAAGTTTACTTTGCGCACAAAAGCAATTTAAATGTGTATTGTGCAGGTTGCACATACACAGTTACAGAAATCGGGCGGAAATTATAAAAAGTTATAAAAATCTGTATGCTGATCCTCACATACGCATACAAAAGTGAAGTATATTTTGGCCTTTAGAATGGTAATGGCACACAAAAAAAAAATCATTCAAAAAGAAAGGAAAAATTAAAATAATGATTTGTTTATTGAGTAATAGATGGAATAATGAATGATAAAATTAATTTATTGTAATATATGCGATATAGAAAGTAATAACTCATTCAGGTCACTTTAGACCCATGTTGTATATGTCCAAAACTGTTACTTTTCAGGAACACTGACAGACATAAAGGATGACCAATTGCATTGATTTATGACAAAAAATTAAAAATTATGAAATATATAGCCTAATATATTAAATATAATAAGACTTACATCCATCAAATATACAAAAGTAGCCTTGTTAAGATGTGAAATGTGTGGCAGATGAACAGTTGTCTGCAGTAAATATGTTCCTACTTGCAAAAATTTGCAAATCTTAAAGATTTCTATATGGGTCATTTTTGACCCATGTGTGTAAAATTGATGTAGAAACTGTGTTAGTTTATAAAGTAAGAAAGAAAAAATAAACATAATTATTTGTAGAAAATCAAAAACAAGATATTAAAGGAATACCTGGAATAAATAAATGACAAAATACATTTCTTTCAAAGATTCAGCAAATAAACACTCAGTCTTGACTGAAATAACATAGGAAATGAATACGGGTCATTTTTGACCCATGTGTGTAAAATTGATGTAGACAAACAAAAACTGTGTTTGTTTATAAAGTAAGAAAGAAAAAATTAACATAATGATTTTTTACAATCAAAAACAAGATATTTAAGGAATACCTGGAATAAATGAATGATAAAATACATTTCTTTCAAAGATTCAGTGAAGAAACACTCAACCGTTATTGAAATTACATAGGAAATGAATACGGGTCATTTTTTACCCATGTTGCGCATTAGAAGGGTAGTGATACAAAAATGATTTTTATTAAAAAAGTAAGAAAGAAAAAATTAAAATGAGGATTTGTGATGATCAAAAACAAGTTAATTGAGGAATACCTGGAATACTGAATGATGAAATTAATTTCTTGCAAAGATATAGAAAATAAAAACTCAGCCGGGCCATTTTTGACCCATGTTATGCATCAAAGGGTTAAACTAAACTCATTTAAGCCTTGCTGATTTAAACCTTCAAGAACAAGACGCGAAAGAGAACCCGCACGCGCTGTGAGAAGATTTGTGTGTGCTCATCCGAAGCGCACACACGCTTATTTCAGTCAGCGCGCAAATACTGAGTTCTCTTTCAAGTCTTGCGCTTCAGCGAACAAATTCATACAAAAATTATGTCAACATGCCCGTCTTGGCGAATATCCTAGCAAACATAGTCGGTTATGTCTTAAGTGAACGTATATTAGTCGAGAAAGACAGCGCATGTGTAACAGTATCTGTACTGGATCATGCATGTCTTAAAGAGAAAAAAAACTATTCCTGCTGCCTGTGTTTAATGTTAAATCAAACAACAAATAACAAAGAAATCACTCACTGCTCTTGACTGAGTAGTTTTTGTAACTTCAATAATGATTAATCTTTATTTATTTTATACAGTAAAGATAATATGCAGTGTTATTTTATATTTGATTACTTTATCTATTTTCTGTACCTGAAAACTACTGTTAGATACCTGAAAAACCTGAAAATCACTGTTTATTTTATTTGAATATTTGCTTTATTGTACTTATTTGTGATGTTGCTTGTAGTTTGATTGTTTGTTCTTATTTTCTTTATTTTTATTTGACAGTAGTCCTATTTTCCCTGAACATAGCACATACCGAACCGTACCGAAACCGTGACCCTAAAACCGTGATACGAACCGAACCGTGAGCAATTTTAACCATTGCACCCCTAATATATATATATATATATATATATATATATATATATATATATATATATATATATATATATATATATGCTCTTAATCAATCAATAACTTTAACTAACTAGCAGCTGTAAGGCCCGCCCAAACGGCCCAACGGCGGTTTCCCACAGGACGGGGAAGGTTTCTTGCGTGTTCGGTCTTTTCAGTGTGGCAAAGTAGCTTAATTCCAAGTAAACTTTTATCTGACTCCATTTTATTTTGACCACGAATTTAGGTTTGAATGCCAATTGATTATTGACAATTTATATGATAATTTATCTATACATTTGATTATTCTATTTAACTCTTTACTCTTATTGTACTCGTTCATTCGGATTCCTATAACGCTTTGAGTCTCGCACCGGCCGGGCATACGATCTCATATGCACAATCTCGTCAGTCTTGGTCATTAGACAGAGGCGATGACTAATATTCTAGAGGCCGTACCCACTTTGCTCATTCTAGAATACATTTATTTAGTCCCCATAGATCTGAACACACCAAATTAAGGTAAGATTACTTTTAACCAGGGTTCATGACCATTACCATAAAATCAGGCTGACCAATTTAGCTTCCTCTAGTGGTAACTTTACATAATCACGCAGTGGTTTACCCACAGACACTTAGTTAGAATAATCTCACCATAATCAGAGGTTGAGGCCCACCCTGTTTAGATTGATCTAGAGGCTCTAAAAGGAAAAAACCTACATTATTAGCCTACACAGTCTAAGTATACTTAACTAATGCCAATGTGCTAGTCGGAGCTCAAAAATATCAGCTGGTGTGCCCCACTGCTCCACCTGAACTGTACTTTAGTCCATTACTAACCTGAGCACAGATTTGTGGGGTTATGGACTTAACGTAATCTACTAGAGTCAATAATTTCAGAGTAAGTCAGAATAAAGTCAAATGTAACAATTTATTAGTCAGGTAAATTTATCATGCCAATTACATAATCATTTCAAAGATGATCAATACAAACATCAAATGCTCAGAAACAGAGTAAAAGATGAATACCTGACATTAAAGAAATGCACATTGCTGAGTGTCTGAAGGCTCATCTGATTCCTGGATCGAGCCCCGAGCCTCCTGCAACATCTCTTTAAATACCCAGACCAAGACAGAAACTTCTTTCAAATGGAAACATGACAATTCAATTCAATTCAGTCATCACATTTGAAATTTGCATTAATCAGGGTCCAAGACTGAGTAGTTTACACCTTTTGGGGACAAAAGGCCATTTGCATGAAAGACCCTGTGAAGGTGGACACACCCATTACAGAGAGCAAAATATCTCTAAAATCTTAAAACCTTTATTAGCTTCTGGTTCACTTCTGTGGGAATGAGACCTTTGTACCAGTCGCACTGAGACATTTCAAATGATACCAAACATGTATAATGTTGTATGATAACTGTTCACATTAAACCATATAGATTTTGGGTGAATTTCAGGTCATCTCCGCATGTAGAGAGAAGAGATGGGGGAAGAGGGGGTAAATTAAAGGAAATGTAGATTAAGGCATTGCTGAGGTGATATTGACTCAGTGTGATTGCGTCTCGGATGGGGATGCTAACTTTGCAAAAGAGAGTTCAAATGTTAATGTCCTTTGTTTTCTCAAAGAGTAGCCCTTTCTCAGTCCAGACAGTCCGACATCAGTCTTACACTGTATATCAAACATACAGAAAAAACAGCAATACTGTGAAATATTTTTACAATTTAAAATAATGGTTTTCTCTTTTAATATACTTTAAAATATAGTGTATTTCTGTGATGCAAAGAGTCTGAACATTTCTACCTCTATGGCATTTCATATAGGCTTTTAGCTTAAAAAAACATTTGGAGAAATAGTGATGGATTCTCATATGTTTGTCAATTTTCTATACAGAGGAGTAATATTTATTCAATATTTATTGTCATCACTATAAGTGCTGGATACTCTGATGTACTGTTTTCAATTAATTCTTGCAGCTGGAGGGGCACTATGTGCACATTTAGTCCACAAATGATGATGAAGAACAGGCATACCATGTGACATTCCAGGAACTAACAGAGATCGCTATAATCATAGCTATAACATGCAGATAAATAAAAAAAAAGTTGTTGCGCTCACAGTTGCAAAAATCTTATTTCCTTCAGGTGCGTAGAACCAAAAGAAATAAAATTGAGCAAAACAGAAAAAAATGGCTGGCCGCACACTGAATCCAGAAAACAAAGACTGAAGTCTAGAAAAATACAAAATTTATTATATTAATTGCATGGTGCAAAAAAGTGCTGAGGATAGCAATCAGCTGAAACGTCTGCTCCTCCGTTTTTAAATCACTGGCACTTTGCACTTTTTATATAATAATATAATAAATATATAATATAATAAATTTTGTATTTTTCTAGACTTCAGTCTTTGTTTTTGGATTCAGTGTGCGGCCAGCCATTTTTTTCTGTTTTGATATAACAGGCAGATAGACACTTTTTAAGACAATAATTACACGATTGTGACGATGTACTGCCTCAGAATTTGCATCTGAATAACACTCGCTCCCTGGCCGTGGCCGAATTAGTGGATAATGAGCTGAATCACGGGATTGTTGATGTCTCTGTTTTCATACAAATTACATTAAAGAGAATTTTTGTTTTTAATTCGACTTACACGATTTGCAACCTGACATTTCAACGTTTCTTTAGACATAAGTCTAATTTTTGTGTGATTAGTATTCACTAAGTTACAGTTCATTTTCTGAGAACGATCAGATTGGACTTCGTTCAGAGGGAGACGAGAGATCAGGCATCATGTTAGTTTTCTTTATTTTGTAAAAATAACACCATTTTGTTTTTACTCTGTATGTACACAAATAAAAGAAGACATTCTATTGTTAGAGTCCTCATGTTTCTGTTTCCCCTGTGACGTAGTTTTCCCCATTCTGTTTAAGTAGTCATTTCATTCACCTGTGTCCCGTTAATTATCTCATCAGTTCCCTTTGTTTGCTTCATGTATTTAATCCCTGTGTTCTCCCTCAGTCTCGGTCTGTTCTCATTGATGTAAGTCGTGTCTATGTGAATATTCTGAGTTTTGTAATTAAATCCTGTCTTTATTGTTCATCTTCGTCTGCCTGATGTTTTATACCACGTTACGCAACAGAAGAACGGACCAAACTGTGATTTTTTTTTTTTGTTTGTGGCATTTTCCTTCAGTTTTTTTGTTTCTTTCTTCGCTCATGGATCTACCCGCTGTCCAGCTTCTCTGCCTGGAGCAGGGAGACCTCTCACTGGAACAACACACTAGTGACTTTCTCCAGCTTGAGTGCCAGACTCACTTCCCAGACTGATTGCTCTGTGTATTTTTTTCACACTGGCCTGAGTGAGCGGTCCAAGGTAAAGCCCTGCGCGGGACTGTTTTCTTCATCCCGCTCCCGCCCGCGCCCACCGAATTTCTGACCATTACCGCCCGCTCCCGCAACGTATGTGTTACACTCCCGCCCGCTCCCGCAATATGTATGTCCACTCCCGCCCGCACCCACAAAACTCTGAGAATTTATTCCCGCACAATAATAGAGATGCATTGATTTTGTGTCTTCTCCCGTCCCGCAGGAAAAAAAAACACGTATTTGTATTGATATTATTAAAGAGATTCATGGGGTTGTTTGTTTCGTTTCCCTGGCCTGCATGTAAAAAAAAAAAAAAAAGACAAAACACACAATACATTCAAATATAATTTCGTTTTTATCAAAAACTTTGCACATAAAAATAGACTGCTTTGCAAAAAAAATATACATAATATGATAAACTAGGCTACATGAAAAACAGCAGTTTTACAATTATTAGCCAAATGTCGCAGGTATTCTGTTTGAAAAATACAAATAAGAATAAAAACATTCAAATTTAGGCAGCCTGCTCAATAACACTGGCATCATCACGCCTCTTGACCTAATTAACAAATGGCAACGAGGGGCTGTGCTCAAAAAACAACACTAATAAATAACATAAAATAAACAACGTTAACGAATGAATTTAACAAATGATTCACTTTGCAATATTGCTGTGGAGGAAGAGAATGTTGCTGATCAACTGCGGTCCCAATCCCGTGCGTCTCTCTTCCAAGATGCGCCCACAGACACTAAAGGCCCGCTCTGAAGGCGCACTGGATGCGGGGATACTAAAGATGAAACGTGCCAGCTTTGATAGCGCTGGGAAGCGCTCTTTGTTGAACTTCCACCATTGAAGCACGCTGTCTGGGTCTGGGTTATCAGAGAGCCGGGAGCTGAGATATTCAGCCATTTCATCATCGATCGGCTTTGGCACTGAAGCAACGGGACTGAAGCAACTTTTATCTCCCTTTCTATTCTATTCTATTTTTTTTACTGCTTTTCACTTATTCTATTGTAATTGCACTGTGTTTTGTTTATGTCTGTAATAGGTTACATATAGCCTACCTTTAACCACTTCATCTTTTTCATCTGGGGGCAGCATCCGTAGCATTCGCATTTTAGGAGTCAGGAGCGTTGCAATTCTGTACATCATGTGGAGAGGTAATGCAGATGTGTCACTGGTACCCATCAGTTCTTCCAGACGCGAGGCACACACATTGGCGACTCCAGAGAGCAAGGGCTCGAGCATTGCTGCTTGGCAGTGTTCAATGAGTTTCACGGACCACGGCAGTGGAAGTGATGCGCTGGGAGTGGAGTTGTCGGACTCTAAGTCATTCGTAGCTTCCTTGAATAACTTAAGGAACGCAACTACTGTTTTTAAAGTGTTTGCATTGATCTGCGCAATTCTTTCATACTGGTTATTTCTAAGCAGTATTGTGGAGATCTCCTCATGCTGTTGCAGTATGGAATCCAGCATTTCATAATTTGAATTCCATCTTGTCTCGATGGATTGCTTGAGGGATTTTTTAAGCTGTTTTGAAGACCTGAATGTTTGGAATATTTCACCAGTTTTTTTGCACTGGTCAACAGTTCAGACAGCTCAGTACTTTCAGCCAACACGTCTGGTGCAAATGCACTTGATAGGGTGACGTTCAGGATGTGCGCGTTGCAGTTCAGCCTGGTGTATCCACGCAGGGCAGCGACTATGTTGGCTCCACGTTCAGTGACAAACACAACACGGCCAGATAGAAGTGACGCATCTATTCCAAATTCACAGAGTTTCTGGAACAGCAGGCTCCTGATATTCTCCCCTGTCTTTGACACCACTCTCAAAGGGAGCCGCGAATAACACCCTGGAAACGAGGTCGAAGTTGTTATTTGTATAATGGATGGTGCCGGATATGAAGGAAGTTTTATGATAATCCTCCGTCCATATGTATCAATGATAGGCTTTATCTCCGCTGCCACTGACGCCTGCAGTACTTGGGCTCGCCCCTCGACATGTCTGGATACAGTGGTTGGATGAGGTAAAACATCTTTAACATCAAATTTGCCATATTTAGCGGCGACATCAACAAAGTGTTGCGATATATCAACAAAGCCTTTCCCGGCGACGAAGTCATATGGCCTTATGTCTAGACAGCACATTTCCACACATTTCTCTGTAGTTTCTTGTTTAATGTGTTTGTTTAACTTCTCCAAATGTCAGACTTTCCTTGCTTAGCTTTTGTGCTGTAAACACCTCGTTTGAGGTTCTTTTCTACATCATCTATTGACATCTTCTCCATCATGTCGCTAGGCAACCTCCCTATCCCGCGGTGTTTTTTTTAGCCGCCCATTCCCGCCCGCAGCAAAATTCAAACCGCCCGCTCCCGCGAGATTTGCGTTGGGTCCCGTGGGACCCGGCGGGACTCAATCCCAATGCAGCCCTCTAGTCCAAGGCACCCATTCCAGCGGGCGGTCCAATGGAGGACCGTGGGTGCTGGTGAACAACAACTACCCGTTCTTCATCAGCCCGGCTGAGGACGACACCAGCCCCACTCCACATCCAGAGACCAGCCACCCGCCACCGACTACATGCACGATCCATCATTTTGGACTATTGGATGTGTTTGAGGAGGTTAATTCCCTGTTTCTCCTTTCCCCGCTGGTTCCGTCCAGCCCTGAACTGTCCATTTCCCTGCTGGTTCCATCCAGCCCAGAACTGTCCATTTCCCCGCTGGTTCCATCCAGCCCTGTATCTCCGCCTTCCCCCGTCTTCTCCTTCATCCTCAGTCCCACTGCCTCCAACACAGTCTTCAGGTTCCCATGTTCCACCTCGGATGCTCGTCGTCCCGGCTCCATCTCGGTCTCCAGTTCCAGCAGTGTCGCGTGGGCTCTCCGGCATGCCAGCTCCACCTGGATCTCCATCTTCAGCGGTGTCTTCATCGGCCATCCCCAGGGTGGCTCCACCGCCTTTGACTCCACCCTGGGGCCTCGTCATGGTTGGTCTCTGGACCAACATCTGGCCCCTCCTGCTCCAGGCTCCCCCTTGGCACCTCCCACCCTCCACTCCCCCATAGACTGTTTCTGTTGATTGTCTGTTTTTGTCCCTCTCCTCTTCCTCCTCCTGAGCCCCCGCCCTCCCTCCTCTGTTGGACCTTGAATGGTGAGAGGACGCACTTTTCCAGAGGGGGGTGAACTGTTAGAGTCCTCATGTTTCTGTTTCCCCTGTGACCTAGTTTTCCCCATTCTGTTTAATTAGTCATTTCATTCACCTGTGTCCCGTTAATTATCTCAATTCCCTTTGTTTGCTTCATGTATTTAATCCCTGTGTTCTCCCTCAGTCTTAGACACGACTTACATCAACGAGAATGGACCATGTCAATATTCTGAGTTTTGTAATTAAATCCTGTCTTCATTTTTCATCTTCATCTGCCTGATGATTTATACCACACATTACGTAACATCTATAGTTTCAATCGATATATTACTTATGTCTCTATGACAAAAAATGACAGAGTATTTAAGTCTGTTTTGCTGCAATGTGAAAAATCCTGCAAAATGCACCAGTGCATTTCCCGACTCCAGAGGGTTAAATATCTACGGGCTGAAAAGTTATGCTTGTATAACAAGGACTGAGCCAGCACCATTTGTTTGTGAAAGCAAGATAAGTTTTTGTCAATTTTGTAATTGCAAATCAAGAAAACAAAAACTGTGTATAAAATTTGGACTTAGAATGAAATTACTAATCTAATTAATTTTAAAAATATTATTTAAAGTACTGTAATCAAGGAAGTCAAATCCACCTGATTCACAAGTATTTATTATTATAGATTTCCTAATATGTTCCTAATGTGCTTTGTTTCGCCAAAAAAAAAAAAAAAGCATTATCGATAGCTTTACTACTGAAGCCCTAAACGGCCATGGATTATTATTTTTTCTATCTTGTTTCCTCATGATCTTGAGATAACAAAAGTTCTTTTCTCATGATCACGACTTAATTTTCCCGTGATCTCAAGATAACAAAAGTGGTTTTCTTGTCATCTCGACATAAAAGTTCTTTTTACAATGATTGATTCTGAAACACACTGTACCCGGATTCCACGTAAATCCTGACAGTAGTTTTTATTAGTAAAGTGTCGAAGTCACACAGTCTATGACAGACAGATCATTAACAGCTGATCAATTTGGTAAATACAGAACATCAGGCAGGACATCCAAACGCTCGCCTATCATTCTTTGACCTCAAATATGGCTTATCTTCTGAAACATGTAAGTAGTGGCAACTTTACATGGCCGCTCACTTCAATGTTAAAATATGGCCTATTCAAGTGTTTGTGCGGAGTGTGAAAGCTGAATAGTAGTGCATTTACTGCACGACAGGTAACAAGGAGGCACCAGTGCGATCACTTGCACTTAAAATACTCCATCATTTTTGGTCATACAGATAAGAGTAACACATCTTTTGAATCTGTAAAGAGTCTTTTATTTGTGTGCACTCACAATAACAACAAAACGTGCATTTGTAAAATAATGAAAGCAAACAGGGTGTGCTTTCTGCCATCTCTCTCTGTGAACTTGAGCATGCCCAGAAAAAGAGAAAAAGAACTGAAATTTCATGTAAACTTGCCTCACAGACTTGCCCCACGTACTCCTCATCGTTTGTAAAGCAGTAAAGACTTAGATTGTTTCTCTTGTGGCTCATCGACTGAAAATTACAACCAAAAGCTGCACAATGTGGCATCAAATATTATATTCTGAGTTGTGTTGTGGTAAAAATAGCCATAGAGTAATGTAAGTAGCTCACAGAGTGCAACCATTTGATGTCATCGACATAGAACGCAAACAAAATGGCGCCACCCATTGTCCAAATATGTTTCCCTTTAAGAATTTTTCCATAATTAGATATCACATTTGAAATACCAGATCTGCCTATAAATGACACAATTTTGTGTGTTTCAAGATTTGCACATAGGAGCACCATAACAGCACTGTGTGTAAGAGGAAATTACAGGGCTCATATAAAATAAGTTATTGCTAGAACTAATACATTTTAAGTGACACTACACAATTTATGTGTTAAAAACACAATGTTAAATCCCACAATGTTTTGAAACAAACAAACAAACAAACAAATGATTGTTAAATGATGGTAAAAACAACAACAAAAAAGTATTGGTCTTTCTTTTTTCTTGGTCAGTATTATTTTGGCTGAAACCTTGTGACCTGATCAACCATGATTAATGTCATTATCAGGTGTAAACACAGAGTGCGGAGAAGGATGTGAAAGAAAGAAGGACGAGATGAAGAAGATCTGCACAAAAACAGATTCAGTTCAGGTGAGTGTTCAGAGAAAACTGGAGAAGACTGGATTCATACATTATTATGCAATCACATTTAGGAAAATCTGATAATATCTTTATGACCTGCAGTTAAACTGATAGTGTTTTGACAGAATGCACAGAAAACAAGGCTTTGATTATTTGTGAATATACACTGATCAGGCATAACATATGAGCACTGACAGTGAATAACACTGATCATCTCTTCATCACGGCACCTGTTAGTGGGTGGATATATTAGGCAGCAAGTGAACATTTTGTCCTCAAAGTTGATGTGTTAGAAGCAGGAAAAATGGGCAAGCATAAGGATTTGAGCGAGTTTGACAAGGACCAAATTGTGATGGCTAGACGACTGGGTTAGAGCATCTCCAAAACTGCAGCTCTTGTGGGGTGTTACTGGTCTGCAGTGGTCAGTATCTATCAAA